>NC_134484.1:360659080-360959080 GCF_040206685.1 Ascaphus truei
GTGTGTGTGTGTGTGTGTGTGTGTGTGTGTGTGTGTGTGTGTGTGTGTGTGTGTGTGACTGAGTGTGACTGAGTGTGTGTGTGTGTGTGTGTGTGTGTGTGTGTGTGTGTGTGTGTGTGTGTGTGTGTGTGTGTGTGTGTGTGTGTGTGTGTGTGTGTGTGTGTGTGTGTGTGTGTGTGTGTGTGTGTGTGTGTGGCTGAGTGCGTGTGTATGTGACTGAGTGCGTGTGTGTGTGTGACTGAGTGCGTGAGAGAGAGTGCGTGACTGAGTAAGAGAGAGAGACTGACTGAGTGAGAGAGAGACTGCGAGAAGGAGAGAGAGACTGCGAGAAGGAGAGAGAGACTGCGAGAAGAAGAGAGAGAGACTGCAAGAAGGAGAGACTGCGAGGAGAGATAGAGGAGAGAGCTGCTATACAGTACTGACCCGCGTGCGCGCCTCTCACCTCCTTGCTTGCTCCCATTCATTTTATTTGAATAAAGCTACTGTATTTATTTTGGTTACAAATGCATTATTTACATCAGTTATGCACATATATGATGTTTGCAGTACAGTACATGCATTGTAAAGTGGAAAAAAGGTAGTGCTTCACTTTAAGTACATTTTCACTTTACATACATGCTCCGGTCCCATTGCGTATGTTAAAGCGGGGTATGCCTGTAGTCACAATTAATGCAATTACAACATTACTTCAACCATTGATGTCATCACAATACGAGGAACAAGTTGAAGGGTATGAGGTGAGGTGTTATTGTCTTTGCTGGGTATCTGAGCTTTGCGTGTTTCGGGCTGCTGTCAGTCTTTTTGAAGCCTCCTCTTAAGAGGATAAAGTCATTATGCCCCTATTTTTGTATGTCCTCAACATGCACCAAGTCCGAAAACCAGATGTGACCCATCAAAACAGAAGTTCCACTCTGTGCGTTCCAACAACGGGAAATATGTTAAGTATCTATTATATAAGAGACATAACTTGATTTCCAGCAATATTGAAGGTTTCTGAGGGTTGTATTCATATTTACAGCCTTAAAATATTAGTATAAACATGCAGAAAGTAACAATATACAAAATAACTGAACATAAAGCATAATGTGGCATTGTAATAGTCTATTAGTTATGGAAGTTAAACCACAATCTACAGTATATATCATGTGTATACAGTATGTAGCCAGTGGGAAGAATCTGAAATCAACAGTACTGCTATCATTACAGAATAATCCTACCAACTGTCTAGAAAGATGTGCAAAAAAGAGGGAGATATGTTTTTCCCCATCTAATACGTATTGTTCACTGTTCCATAAAAATAATCATCACGCAATGTGTAGGGGATAAATGTGGCTGAAGCAAAGGGTACTAATTATTTATTTCAATTTGAGCCCTGGAGCAACATAGTTTTTTATGTAGCAAGGGTGATGTCACTGTCAACATTCTCTATCTGTGTCTTCCAAGTACTAACAGCCCCGGGAAGAGACACACTGGGAATTATATACACTTTCCAGTGAGAGAACAGTGTGTCAGGATCTTAAAATGGAATTTTATAATATTGCATGTCTACCCAATCTGATGGGTGCAATTGATTTCAAACATGTAGCATTACCAGTGCCCCCAGAGAATATGAGGAGTTGTTGCGCAATTGAAACATTTCCATAATGTGCAGGTGTTTTGCGATGCCAACATGAAAATGGTGGTACATTCCCGGGGACGGCCATGTCCACCATAACTTGCATTAATCATTGCTGGTAGTAGGGAGGCATACAGTATGTCAAACTTTTTTTGACAGGTGCCCCGCCCCTTTTGCCCTAAGCCCCGCCCCCTTTGGCCATAACCCCGGCCACATGTTCCGCCCCTTCCGTATCCAGCCCCGCCCCCTGCGCCAATTTTTTGAGGCTGATGCCCCCTGCGCCAAAAAACGTGGTTGACACCCCTTGCGCCAAAAAACGTGGTTGACGACCCCTGCGCCAATTTTTTATTAAATGTGTATTTTTTATTCTTTTTTTGTGATTGGTGCTTACTGTTGACGTAGATTGGAGGGGGCGTATACATACGTGGGGCATGTCCGGGCATGTTTATAGGCGTTTGGGACATGCCCGAACATGTTTTTTTTCATACGGGCAAGTCTGGACATGTTTATTCTGAAATAACGCAGTGCGCATGTCAGAAATTTTCAAAAGACGTTGAAAAGAGGACATAGCATTTTTTTTTTAAATTCAGACAGAATACTGCTTTAAGAGAATAAACTCTTTTTTTAATTTTTTTTTATTTGTATAGAGTCTGTACGTGTGTTAGCCGCAACAGGGCTACATAAAAAATAAAAAGCACAAGTGTATAAGAGTCAAAAATATTTATTTTATTTTTAAAAGCTACAACAGTTTCAAACATGAAATAATTACAAGTCGTTTTTAGAAAAAATGAGGGGTACAATGGTTAGTACACCAAAAGAAATTCACTTAAATGCACACTTACCAAAATTTAAAATCTAGCCTTTAATAATCAATCCTTAAAACATATATTACCAATATATAAATGTGAAAACATATAAAAATAAATTAAATAAATATCTAGTGCAACCAAACAGTCTTAATATATGTGCTCAATGCTGGAAAGTAAAAGACTGCAAGGATGCTTATCAGCCTGAGTGAGCAAGAAAGCCCACTACCACATTGATCAGCCTAATAAATAATAACCTTCATAAGGGTGGTTGGCTCAAAGTCATGAGCAGAACCTAGACTAGTGCTGCAAGTCCTGCCTGGCCACTACCCTATTTTTATATATATAATTGGCTGATCTAATGAATGGCTGCCTAGTACTGTATTAAAACACCCCCATGAAGGGGGCTGACATCATCAAACACGCGTCCAACGCGCGTTTCCCTCCTGCTACGGAGCTTCGTCAGGGACAAAATTTGCAGTGGGGCTCTTACGGACGCTATTTATGGCATATGGTTACCATGGTAACTCAATCAGCGTTCCGTGCCTGCGCCTGCGCACACTTGCGCTGGCGTTACTACCTTAAACACATCTGGCACACCTTTAACAATGATTGACACCTCGCTGCTGTCACAGGCTCCTAGGATATATCAGATCATTGCCATACTGGGGATGGAGTCTGGTAGATACCATCCCTCTAAGGCATATCGATCTAATCCATTCCAATAGCTGGAAAGGGTAGATAAATAAATAAAGAAAATAAAATAAAGAAAACAGCACATGCGTGAGCACTTAGTCAAAATCACCCCGGCGCTAGTTAGAGTCAGTGCGCATGCGTTGACACTTAGGCAGTCTTTGTCCTTGGCAAAAATAGAACTTAGTGCGCATGCGTGACCAATTGAAGTTATTTTCGCCATGATAGCGGCAATTGGATGTGGTTCAGTGCGCATGCGTTTCAACTTGCCCACAACCGCGACGGCGATGGATAGAGCCAATGCGCATGCGCTGGTACTTAGATAATTTCACGAGCGCACAGATAGAAACTAATGCGCATGCGTGGCCACTTGAAGTTATTTTCGCCGTGATAGCGGCAATTGAATGTAGTTCAGTGCGCATGCGTTGCAACTTGCCCGCAACAGCGACGGCAATAGATAGAGCCAATAAGCATGCGCTGACACTTAGAAACTTTCACGTGCGCACAGATAGAGACTAATGAGCATGCGTGGCCACTTAGAAAAATTACAGAAATTACTTAGTGTCATTTTGTCAGAGTATCGGCAAATGAATTACGTCCATGCGCATGCGTGGTCACTTAGAGTAAATCATAGGATGACCCAAATATCAGGCGTATGTGGAGTGTAGACAGCTTAGAGAGGTAAATTCAGAGACAGATATGTACAGTAGTTTGCCCCAATTGAAGTGCTGAGACGTCATTGGATACAGTATGAAGTGATGAAATAAAATGAAATTAAATAAACTGAAGCACATTTATACCAAAATTCCCATAGAATGACATATATCTGTGATTCAATGCCACATTTATTATGAACCCTAGTAAAGAATAAAAAATAATAAATGATAAATAAGGTGGGTTCATGAATAGGTAATACAGTCACTAATTGGTAAGTAAATATACAGTAATCATTTTAATGAATACAAAACCATGGTTGGCTGGCATGACATGGAAGGCAGGGGTATTGCAGGTGGGCATGATGTATGATAACTGTACACACAGTAAAATGACACACTAATGGATACGGTAGATAATCTAAGTGTCTGCGAGATAGTAGGCGGGAGGTAACGCACACCAGAGATATGCCGACACTCAAATAAAAGGGGTGAATGTAAAACCTTCATTGAGGCCATGAGGACTTTGTGTCCTTAGTTTGTAGATCCATTCAGCTTCTATTCTCAAGAGCATCTGATCTACATTTCCCCCTCGTACTGGGCACTTAAGCTGGTAGATGCCCATAAATCTTAAACTATCAGCATCTCCTTCGTGGAATTGAGTAACGTGCCTCGCCACTGGCGTTTCGGCAGAATGTTTCACGGAATTTATATGCTCAAGAATCCGCCTCCGTAGCTGCCTCGTGGTTTTACCGACGTACCTCTTCCCACATTTGCATGTGAGAAGGTATATCACATTGGTACTGCGACAATTAATAAAGCTGTCGATGTTACATTGCTGTGTACAGTCAGTGTTGTCAAAGGACTTGGCTAGAGTTACATATTTGCAGGCCTTACAACCCTGACATCTGTACATTCCTTTGATAGGACTGAGCCAAGTTTCCACTTTGACACGCTGGTGGTGACTGTGCACCAGTCTGTCACGTATATTTTTGGCTCTCCTACTGGTGATTGTTGGTCTCTCTCCAATCACCTTAACCAAGTCGTATTTACAAGTAAAAAAGTAAATAAGGCATTTCAAAAGACTACATTTTTTTTAATTCAGACAGAATACTGCTTTAAGAGAATAACCACTTTTTATATATTTTTTTATTTGTATAGAGTCTGTACGTATGTTAGACGCAACATACATACATAAAAAATAAAAAAGCACAAGTGTATAATAGTCAAAAAATTTATTTTATTTTTAAAAGCTACTACAGTTTCAAGCTTCAAATAATTACAAGACGTATTTACAAGTAAAAAAATAAAAGTAAATAAGGCATTTCAAAAGTCTTTGAAATGATTTGAAATGCGTTTCATAGCAGTTGAATCAACATCCTCGTTGGCAGAGGTGTGTGGGGGCACAATGACAGGCCAGACAAACTCATACGGTGTTAATTAAGAACAGCGGTGTCATGTGAACATCCTCAATGGCAGAAGGGGGGGCATTATTCGGGCATTGTGAATAATTACTGATTGATATGCTTATCAGGAGAAACAAAAGCAATAAGCATGATTATTTTCACTGTTTGGCTATCCTGAGTGATAACTTATGTGAGGTTCAACAGGATATCAGTAACGCTTTAAACAGCTGTGGAAAGGATCATAGAAACATTATATTGTTTTATGAAACACTATTAAAGAATGCACAGCCATACAAGATTAAAAAAAACGGATGCACAATTACGAAAAATATATTACACGCCAAAAACGCCGGGTTCCTTTGGTGGCATACAGAGTTTAAATAATGCAGCACAAAAATACGGTATTTCAAATGCAACGGTCAAAAATTATCTTTCAGATCAAGATGTCTATTCGTTATACAAACCAGCGCGAAAAAATTTCAAAAGGAAAATGATTTTCGTTTCCAATGTGGATTCGCAATGGCAAGCAGACCTCGTGTCAATGATTGATTTTGCCAAGTTTAATGACGGCTGCCGCTATATACTGACGGTTATTGATATTTTGTCAAAATAAACCTGGGCGAAATTATTGCAAAATAAAACCGGTTTAGGCGTCGCAACTGCGTTGCAGGAAATTTTCTTAGAGGGCCGTGTGCCTCAAAAGTTACAAACTGACGGGGGTAAAGAATTCTTAAATAAGAATGTTAATTTACTGCTCAAAAAATATGGCGTTAACAGTTTCATCTCTGGCAGTTCAGTCAAGGCCGCCATTGTTGAACGCTTTAATAGGACATTAAAAACGAAAATGTGGCACTTTTTCATAGCTCATAATACGCACCGGTACAGCGATGTGTTATCAGACTTAATATACAGCTATAACCACACGCCACATCGCACCATTAAGTGTGCGCCAAAGGATGTAACACAAGCGAATTCTCTCACCGTTTGGAAGACTATTTATGGGACACATGTGAGTTCTAAGAAACTTAAGCCACTTTTAAAAATTGGAGACCACGTTCGGATATCAAAGTATAAAGGTGTTTTTACAAAGGGTTATGAACAGTGTTTTACAGATGAAATATTTATTATTGCTGATGTACGCACGAAAGGCGTAAAACCTCTGTATAAGCTTACAGATAGCACCCGTGAGGCCATAGAAGGCTCATTCTACGCTGAAGAGATACAAAAAATACCAAAGAATTTAAATCGCGTTTACAGAATTGAGAAGATATTAAAACAAAAAAGCGTAAGGCGTAAAAAATCGTCTACTACGTTAAATGGTGGGGATACCCTACAAAATTCAACAGCTGGATAGAAAAAGCACAACTAACTCGTTTGTAAAAATACGCCGCCATGGAGGATATTGAATTTTATGTAACGTTGCCGATTAATGCGTCATACGAAACGTTCCCCCAAAATGACATTTCTAATTATACGACAAAACTAGCCAAGCCCATTATTTTAAAAGGTGAATGGGAGGTTGCTTTAACAGAAATACAGTATCCGCCTACTTGGAATACATTTTAAAACGTGGACGGTAACGTATCTGCAATACAACTAAGTCCGCAGATATGGAACGCTGCGCCAGACAGCACAATACATGTAGCGCCACTAAACGCCATTAAATCAACTTCACGGTAAAAGCGGGTTATTATAGTGATATTAATGAATTGGTTAGGTCTATTAATGAGGCGATGGTCAGCAGCAAAGTGAAATTCAAATATAACGACTTTGAAAGAACAGTGTCTGTTGTGGGTACACAACGCTTTACAGCCACAGAACGTATGATGAACATTCTAGGCATGGATTCTAATAACATCGATAAAATTGAAAAAAGGGCTAAAATATGTGCAGATATAAAAAATGGCTTTTATACAATATTTGTTTATACAGACATCATTATGCATCAACGCGTAGGTCACAGTTTTGTCCCACTACTGTGTATCGTTGAAATCACCGGCAATAATAATGATATCATTACACAGCGCTACATAAAACCTGATTACATATCCATCAGTAAATATCACATCGATTGCATTACAATCGAGATAAAGAACGACCAAAATAAGAACGTCTCATTCAAGTACGGGAAGTCCATTGTAAAACTACACTTTCGGCCGCGCAAAGGCTCTTTGTATTGACGGGGCCGGAAACATGGTGGCTGTTAAAAATTATGGAGAGCCACAGGTTTACAGTATGTACTATAGAGCACAAGCGGGAAATGGCTTACAGGGATTTCATGGGAGCCCTTATATGTACGGCCGTGGATTAGCAGGCGTTTTCCACAGTCTGTTTAGACGGGCGGTGCCGTTATTCAGACGCAGCTTTCATATTGTAAAACCTCATGTAAAAACTGCAGCACTAGAGCACTAGCACTAAAAACTGCGTCGCTAGAGACGTTGTGGGGCGTGTTTCAACCGCGGTGACGAATAAAATGGGTGGTGCAGCACAAGATGGGTCCGGTCTCATGTACATCAGTAGAAGCAGTGATAAAGGCAAACGCAAGCGCAGCGTTGCATTCCCACCCAGTACAGCACGTTATCAAAACAAAAAGAACAGTCGCAACGTCAGAAAGAAGAAAAAAACCTCACGACGGAACTTAAACAACATCTTTTGATTCATTTGACAAAACAAAAAAAAGTTATTTCATCATGGCGTTTATTCACACCAACTCCATAGAATGCGCTAAATCTGAACTGGATATCTTTGAAATACAGCCTACACAGACGAGCATAGAAAAAATTCTGTATGTGGAAATACAGCCGTTGGACACCCTTTCATAAACGGCTCCGTTGGAGAATTATATCGCTGGCAGCGGGGAACATTATTTCGACCTCAATAATACTTTGATTTACATTACATCAGTAAGATCGTCAAACAGGACAATACACCGATTGCTGATGGAGCACGCGTGAGTCTAATTAATTATCCGATAGCAACACTTTTCAATCAGTTAGATGTGACTTTGGGGGACAGACTTATATCGCAATCCAATAATCTGTACGCATATTGGGCGTATATTGAAACAATTCTGAACTATAGCGCTGATGCATTATCCACGCAGTTTACCACCGGATTATTTTACAAGGATACAGCCGGGCAACACCAAACCCGCACAGTGGAGGATGATAACCAGGGATTTACAAAATACAAGTATTGTAACAAGCCCTGATGAACTTTTTGGTTACGCATTTTCAACGCAATACGATGTGTCATCTTTAGACTTCCCAGATGATGACACGGCCATGGTTAGCTGGAAGTATACAAAGGAAGGATACACTGTAGGTCGTAATGTCAATATTTTTATTGCCTGTTTTACGACTGTCTATGCCCGTCTTGAACTGTACAATGTTTTGGACAAGCTACAAGAGAGGTGTCTCTACCATGACACTGACTCTGTCATTTTTGTTAGCAAAACAGGTGACTGGAATCCGCCTCTGGGTGACTACTTAGGGGAGCTGACTAGTGAACTACCGACTGGTACACACATTACAGAATTTGTTTCCGCCAGCCCCAAGACTTACGGTTACAAGCTTTCCACTGGTAAAACGTGTCTAAAAGTTAAAGGTATAACACTGAACGCTGCAAACGCTGAATTGCTTAACTTTGACACTTTAAAAGATATTGTCCTGGACTACCCCTTACACTCTGATCCTGAAGATCAGAAAAAGATTGTGGTACAGCAGGCGGGGATTGTCCGAAATAAACGTTACTGGCAGATTGAGACTCGTCCTCTGCAGAAAACACAAAAGTGTGTGTACACGAAACGACAGCTGACCAATGACTTCACAACCCTACCCTTTGGTTACTAATTATAAATCTGTAATGGATATCAGGCTTCAACACCCTTTCTCGTGCATTTTAGCTGGACCGTCAAATTCAGGGAAAAGCTATTTTGTTAAACAGATTTTGCAACATTCTAGCACTCACTTGTTGCATCGGCCTGATAACATCGTATGGTTTTATGCTTGCTGGCAAAATCTTTATGATGAACTGTTAAGCACTATGCCCCACATTAGATTTATTGAGGGTATACCCGCTACATTTAATGACGATGCTCTTTTCCCCCCCTGGTAAAGTGAATTTGACAATCGTTGATGACTTGATGGAAGCCGCCAGTGAGAGCTCTGAAATTGAAAAAGCATTCACCAAGTATGTGCATCACAGAAACCTCAGTATCATGTACCTCGTACAAATTTTTTTTTGCCAGGGTAAAAAAAGCAGAACCATAAATGTAAACACTAATTACACTGGCGACACACTTTATTCGAGCTCGGCTAGTCCCACGAATTCGGGTATACCCGGGTGTATTGAGGTTTGTGACTGTTTTCTGCCCGAGTGCATTGGGTTATTTTCCAGGCAGGGATTGAAGCATTTTATTCCCGCTGGCTGCAATACTGCACAGAATATATATATATACTGCATTACAATTCATGGTTTTATGCCATCTGGTAGACACGCGAAGCATTGCAGCCTATTAAATCCTAATCATTATCATTTAACAGATCAGCCGCCCGTCAGCCAGGCATGAACCCAGGCTGGGAAGGCAAACGCAACGGGGCTTGTCAGAGGTGAGGAGCGGCGCATTCCAGGTATCTGCCAGGTACATACTGGGTATTTGCTCGAATAAAGTGTGTCGGTGCAGTATATGGTTCTTTTTAAAAATCCTAGGGATAAATTACAAATTAACACTTTAGCGCGTCAAATGTATCCTGGTAAATCACACTTCTTTTTAGAGGCTTCTGAAGATGCCACAGGTGTCCCCTATGGTTTTTTGTTAGTAGATTTAAGAACCACGACCCCTGATGAGTGTGACTGATGACTGTGAGTGTGACTGATGAGGCCTCAGTTAGCATGTTAAATGTTAAAGTTCATGACAGTACAATTAGAAAAAGACTGAACAAGTATGGTTTGTTTGGAAGGGTTGCCAGGAGAAAGCCTCTTCTCTCTAAAAAGAACATGGCAGCATGGCTTAGGTTTGCAAAGTTGCATCTGAACAAACCACAAGACTTCTGGAACAATGTCCTTTGGACAGACGAGACCAAAGTGTAGATGTTTGGCCATAATGCACAGCGCCACGTTTGGCGAAAACCAAACACAGCATATAAGCACAAACACCTCATACCAACTGTCAAGCACGGTGGTGGAGGGGTGATGATTTGGGCTTGTTTTGAAACCGCTGGACCTGGGAACCTTGCAGTCATTGAGTCGACAATGAAGTCCTCTGTATACCAAAGTATTCTAGAGTCAAATGTGAGGCCATCTGTCTGACAGCTAAAGCTTGGCTGAAATTGGATCCTGCAACAGTACAATGATCCCAAACACACCAGCAAATCTACAACAGAATGGCTGAAAAAGAAAAGAATCAAGGTGCTGCAATGGTCCAGTCAAAGTCCAGACCTCAACCCGATTGAAATGCTGTGGCGGGACCTTAAGAGGGCTGTGCATAAACAAATGCCCACAAACCTCAATGAACTGAAGCAACATTGTAAAGAAGTGTGGGCCAAAATTCCTCCACAACGATGTGAGAGACTGATAAAGTCATACAGAAAACAATTACTTCAAGTTATTGCTGCTAAAGTTGGTTCTACAAGCTATTGAATCATAAGGTACACTTAGTTTTTCACACATGGCTTCTCCATTTTGGCTTTATTTTTGTTAAATAAATCATGACACGGTGTAATATGTCATGTGTTGTTGTTCATCTGAGGTTGTATTTACCTAATTTTAAGACCTGCTAAGGAACAGATGATTGTTATTATGTCCTGATATGTAAAACCACAGAAATCAAAGAGGGTGTACTTTCTTTTTCACACAACGGTATACTCCAGAGAGCTAAAGACTGCAAGTGCAAAAATCCTGCCCTCTCACCGTCAATATCTTGGAACAAAAGTGTATGAATCAAGCTGCACGAGCAGCCTTCAAAAAAGCATACATTTATTATTGCATCAAAAATATATGGCAAAGAAAAAAAAACTTACATGGTGCCTTTCCTTATGCATCGCGTAACGTCCATTGCTTTGTCAGAGAATGACTGACTAACAACAACCTATACCTCCTTATATAACCAAATAGATTCTTATCCTGAATATACACCTGATAGCAATAAAGAATTGAAAGAATACAAGGATACCTATTACTTAACGAGAAATAGAGTGCATAAAATGTTAAAGTGCAAACTCCAATACAAATAATCTAATAAATCATAAAGTGTATTAAATACTACTAAAGTGCATATACATATTAAACATGTACAGCCGATAGAACTAATGTACAGTTTAGCATACAATTTTAACAATTCAAATTCATAAAAAGGATAAGTTTATATAATCATTAATGAAAAAGGTTGAAGGTAATACAAAATAAAAATATACTGTATGTAATTTTTATTAGTAATAGATGAAACCTTTCCACGCTGTAAACTAGAGAAGACTCAATTACTGTAATTACAGGTATGTTCCATAAGCATAAAAGGTTTTCAATCAAATTTGTTTTTTAATACCCAAATACTTTTGTGTTCTTAAACATAAAATCCCAAATTATTCTCTTGTCAATATTTTAATTATTGTATTGCACATGAGGTGTATAAGTTTTAAAAAAATGTCTACATGTCTATCAAGTTCAACATACAATATGTTAAATGGTGTCAATGGTGATACAGTAGGCCAGGCCTGCACAACATATGGCCCGCGGGCCGCATGCAGCCCGCCTGGCCTCTCTGTGTGGCCCGCGATGACTCAGGCCGGGCGCCAGTTAATTAATTAAATAAATTTAAAAAAAAAAGTTTAAAAAAATGGCGGCGATTCATCCCTCCCCCCTCCACCCCCCCCCCTTCCTCCTCCCCTCCCCCCTCCTTCTCCCCTCCTCCCCTCCTCCACGCCCCCGGGTTTTGTGGTGCGCGGGAGCAGCCGTGAGTATTTTTTTTTTCAATAGCAGGATGCCGGGGGCAGGGCTTAGTACCGGGGAGGATGTGCTGATCTAAAAGAGGTGTGTGTGTGTGTGTGTGGTGTGTGTGTGTGTGTGTGGGTGTGTGTGTGTGTGTGTGTGTGTGTGTGTGTGTGTGTGTGTGTGTGTGTGTGTGTGTGTGTGTGTGTGTGTGTGTGTGTGTGTGTGTGTGTGTGTGTGTGTGTGTGTGTGTGTGTGTGTGTGTGTGTGTGTGTGTGAAAAACGGGCTGGTGGGGGGTGGGTGTGAAAAACGGGCTGGTGGGGGGTGGATGGGAAAACAGGCTGGTGGGGGGTAGGCTGCTGACATGTGAGGGGGGATGGGCTGCTGACATGTGAGGGGGGATGGGCTGCTGACATGTGAGGGGGGGTGGGCTGCTGACATGTAAGGGGGGGTGGGCTGCTGACATGTGAGGGGGGTGGTGGGCTGCTGACATGTGAGGGGGGGTGGGCTGCTGGCATGTGAGGGGGGGTTGGGCTGCTGGCATGTAAGGGGGGCTGGGCTGCTGGCATGTGAGGGGGGGGCTGCTGGCATGTGAGGGGGGGCTGCTGGCATGTGAGGTGCAGGGGGGGAAGTGATGTGAGGTGCAGGGGGGGAGAGAGTGATGTGAGTTGCAGGGGGAGGGTATGATGTGAGTTGCAGGGGTGAAGAGTGTCATATTGAGGGGAGGGGGAGAGTGTCATATTGAGAGGAGGGGGAGAGAGTGTCATATTGAGGGGAGGGGGAGAGAGTGTCATTTAGGGGAGGGGGAGAGTGTCATATTGAAGAGAGGGAGAGAGAGTGTCATATTGAGGAGAGAGAGAGTGTCATATTGAGGGGAGGGGGAGAAAGTGTCATATTGAGGGGAGGGGGAGAGTGTGTCATATTGAGGTTGAGGGGGAGAGACTCATATTGAGAGGAAGGGGAGAGGGTGTGATTTAGGGGAGGGGGACAGTGTGTCATATTGAGGGGAGGGGGAGAGTGTGTCATATTGAGGGGAGGGGGAGAGTGTCATATTGAGGGGAGGGGAGAGTGTGTCATATTGAGGGGAGGGGGAGAGTGTGTCATATTGAGGGGAGGGGGAAGAGTGTCATATTGAGAGGAGGGGGAGAGAGTGTCATATTGAGGGGAGGGGGAGAGCGTGTCATTTAGGGGAGGGGGAGAGTATCATATTGAGGTGAGGGGGAGAGTGTCATATTGAGGGGAGGGAGAGAGTGGGATGCTGACTTGGGGGGGGCTGCTGACATGGAATGGGCTGGGGGGATGTGGAGGGGGTATTGTGTGTTTGATGTGGAGGGGGGTATTGTGTGGGTGAGGGGGAGAGATGGGGGTATGAGAGATAGATGGGGAGTATCGTAAAGGTTGATAGTGAGGGGTTCTGGGGGAGATATGAGGATGATGATGATGAAGTGCTGGAGGAGAGATGATGATGATGATGATGATGATGGTGATGATGATGATGATGATGATGATGATGATGATGATGATGATGATGATGATGATGATGATGATGATGATGATGATGATGATGATGATGATGATGATGATGATGATGATGATGATGATGATTTAACCCGTGCGGCCCAAATTTTTTTTCCTTGGAGCAGTTCGGCCCTTCTCACTTTACGAGTTGGGCAGGCCTGCAGTAGGCGGTCTACATTTGTACTTATAGCATATTGATCTAGAGGAAGGAAACACAAAATGAAGTGAAACATTATCTAATTATGTCTCATAAGGGAAAATAAAGTCCATCCTGATTCCAGTTAGAGCAATCATATTAAAATTCTTCCTATGTTTCCTTATTTCATGTACTTGTAATATCTTAACCACCCCCCCCCCACCCCAAGGGAGATCTGCTCTTCGTGGATAAGTGCCTCATGTTAGGTGGAATCCATACGTCAGACCATCACTTCTGTATCCTCCTCCCATCCTACACCTCTTCCTACATATGCAGCGGCCGTTATTCGAACAAATCACAAATAATTTTTTTCGTGTGCCTTGCTGTATTCCACGCAGACTTCACGCCGCCTTGACACCTCCAGGCACCCGCGGTTTACCTGTAAAATTATTCCTTGTCATTACATACTGTAGCATATGCTATGATAAGGGAGGCTAACAAGATCAAAAGAGTGGACCAGGCATGGGCATGGCGAGACTTTTCAGGATGTCATCTTTACTGACGAGACAACTGTAGCTCTTGAGAGATTTGCCACTTTTAAATTCCACAAAAAAGGACGACTATCTCTGAAGCCGCGTCCCAAGCACCCCGTGAAGATGCATGTGTGGGGTGCGATCTCTAGACGTGGACCAGAATGCATCATAATCTTTGAGGGTAAAATAGTGCCTTATGTACCGTACAACTGTAGTGTACAGTATTTAGTTCCCTAATGTTACTGTGCATTTTTCTTTTCTTGTTCCAGGAATCATGGATAAAGTATTTTTCCAAAAGAAAATAGTCCACCAAATTGTTGAATACATTAGGCATGATTTCCCACCTGGTCACTGTTTCTTCCAGGACAATGACCCTAAACATATCACCTCTTTTGACCATATTCTTGCGAGCGGTATCACCTGGGTTAATGCGCCACCAGAGTAAATACTCCAGTATACTGTACGGTAACGGTTTCTCATTGTTTAACCCTGTTTATATCTCTTTAACTAATGCCAGATCACCAGATTTGAATCCCATCGAAATGGTATGGCATGAGATGAAGGATCATATCAGAAAAGTTGTGAAACCGTTCAAAAAGGATGAATTAGCAAAAGGAATAATGAGTTTATGGAAAGACATACTCACCGTACAAAGATGCTATAATTATATTGATCATATTGCTAGCGTGTTTCCCGTTCTTTTGCAGTGTAATTGGCAGGCCACTGGAATGTAGCTAGGTACTACAGTACCTGTACTATAGTAAGGTAAGTACAGGTACAGTAAGTATGATACAGGTAAGTATCGCACTCAAAATAACCATTTTATGCCTCTCCACATTCTGCTATATAGTATATACAGTATTATATACAGTACAGTATGTACACTGTACAGTACATTTGTAATAGACATGTGTGTGCTGTCTAACCTACAGTAGTATAGTTATAGTTATACAGCATATAGGTAGAGTTTAGTATAAAAATACATAACAATACAGAGCGCAAACTGAAAATCCTCACATACTGTACAGTACTGTATATATAAATAAGTGACCTAGTGCATCCTAAAAAAAACGGTTAGACAGTAGTAATAGTCCAATATTGTGAAATAATCACTGCCTTTAATGCACTAATCCTGGTAAAAAAAAATTCCAGAGCTGCAGCACTTCAGAAAGGGGGGTAGGGGGGGAATGTGCAAACGTATTGTAGTGTGAATACTGGAATAACAATCCGTAATTTGCCCAAATCCCCCCCTCTCTCAATGACAAAAGAACTACAGAATGCAATGCAGCCATTACGAAGAAGATAAAGACAAGATTGTACATTTTGAAGAAGAGACGCCCTTTCTGTATTTTGGTTTTATTCATGTTTCATTGATTATCCTGTACAAATAAATGTGCTCCTTCTTTACATTTATGAGAATCATTTGAACACTCCCACCCCCCAAATAAAAATTACAGTAATATACAGTACAGTATACATTACAGTAGAATACATGACTGTTGTGTAGAATTAGATGTGTGTGTGTGGGGGGGGGAGTGTGTATGCAGGATTATAAGTTCAAATAAATCTTTTGAACAGTTCATGTTTTGAACCCCCCCACCTCCAAATAAAAATTACTGTATGCCACCCACCTCCTAAAGTACAGTATACGTGACTGAAGTGTAGAATTAAAAAGCTAGTGATTGATTGTAAGAATAGCAAAAATTGTTAAGAAAGCTCATGTCGAGAAAAAAAAATGGATGTCTCTTTTTTCTTTTTTTTCAGACTTGAAATTCACATTGAGTGAGAATTCATTCTCGCCAAATCCCCCAGAAAGTGGAGTCAGTATCACACTCATCTGGGTGTGCAGGATTATACCTGTACCTGTAGTTCAAAGACATACACGCATGCGCCTAAATGTGATGACACGCATATGCATTTCAAAAAGGTTCCAATAAGACATATTGTACTCGCATGAGCGGAAAAAATATTTTACAATCGGAAGAAGAAGTAACATTGTATTTTTGTATTACTCTTTTTCCCTTTATTATCCTGTACAATACAACACTTAATTCATTAAAAATACTTTTGTTACTGTTCTGTATGTGTGCTCATATTTTTAATCTGTGTATGGCTAAGGAGCCTCAGAAAGGACTTCTTTCCCATGTACACTATACACTATACAGTATACAGTATGAAATCGTAACGTTAATCTTCAAATTACAGATGCTTGAAGCACTATACTGTATGGCAATAAAAGACAGGTTGAATTGCTATTACGTAGATTTTTAAGACAACTTGCGATTGCCCACTTGAGTTTCGACGGTATTGCAGACAACGCTAAAATGCCATTTTCTGCACATGATAAAACACAAATCAACACGTGTCCTAAGGTGGTAAGGTTGGAAGAAATCACGCGCCATGACATGGGTATTCCGAGGTATACAACGTGTAAAGTGTTTGAATAACGGCCGCTGCATCTGTAGGTTAATCTGGTTTTCAGTGTCGGTTGTACCATACTGGTAGTAGTATTAGTATTGAGGCAAGCATTCAGGCTTAAGCTGGTACGTGTAAGTGGGTGGTGGCACATTGGAGGGACAGGATCGGGAAATACGATAATCCAATGTGCTGATCCCGATCATTCTTCTTTTGAAGTTGCTGTGATCAAACATACCCCGCTTAAGATGGGTGCAGTGACCAGAAACCTCCTTTCAAACCATGACGTTGTGTTCCAATAAAGCAATCATTCATGTTCAGATTATGTCATACAGAATTCTTCCAACAACGAGAGTTTGGTGAATTTTTGAAGTATTCAAACTTGTCAATGATATAGGGCCTCATGCAGTAAGCGCCGATAAGCCGTTTATCGCAATTTTTTTGCAAAATTTGCCCTATAAGCGCCGATAAGTGGGAAAAATCGGCAATTTTTGTTGCTGATAAAAACTTATCGGCAGCCGGCTGCCGATAAGCCACTTATTGGCACTTTTTGAACTCGGCTGAATTCAAGTGGCCCCGATCAGCTTTTCGCTGCTGATCGACACTCCAGAATGGAAAGTTTTTCGGCAATCCAGCCCGCCAACTAAAGTTGGCAAGTTGTGGAGGAGAAGCATCGGCAAGGGCGACACTTAGAAAAAATTAGGCCTTTTTCCTGGCTGGGATTGATGCCGGGGGTCTCCGGAGCTGATACCAGCACCGGAGCCCCCCGGCATGCATCCGAGGCAGGAAAAATGCATGTAAAGCCCACTTCATTACCTTAGCGGCTAACCGCTAAGGCAATGAAGGGGTTTACCCACCGTGCCAGCTTTATTGTGGGTAGCGGGGGTGGGTGAAGGGGGTATTTGGCCCTTGTTGTTTGTTTAGGGCTTGCGGGGGGGTTGCGGGTGCACTTAACCCCTTCACGACAGTAGCAGTTAATACCGCTATGGTCATGAAGGGGTTAAGGCCTCCCGCTACCCACCCGCAAGCCCTAAACAACCACCGTTGTGGCTAATACCCCCTTCACCCACACCCAAAAAATAAATATAAATAAATATATAGGCCTGCAGTACCAATTATGTGCTCCTCCCAAATTAATGTCAAAACACATACATACAAAGAAATACCCCCCCCCCCTTAACACATACAGTATAGTAATGGCCACAATTACTATTATCCACAAATGGATAATAGTGAATGTGCCCATTTTAAATACATAAACACCAATCAAGACATTAAATACATATAGTACTCACCCATGTCCGGCTGCCATGATGAAGGCCACCCTCATCTTCATCCTGCCCATGCCCCCTCCGCTGCTGCAAAACAGACACAAGAATGAAAACATCCAATGTAATGTCCCCTAACCCCGTAATCACCATAGCAGTTATTAACCGCTACAGTCATTAAGGGGTTAACCCACCCTCACCCACCACTCGGGAGGCCTACATACCCTCCCACACTAACCCCCCACCCCGTGAGGCCTAACCACCCTCACTCACTACCCACAAGGAAGGCCTACCCCCATACCCTTGGGGCCAATACACCCCCCCACCCCCACCCCCAGTACCCACAATAAAAACAATACACAGCCCCACAATAAGCATCATTCTATTTATTAAATACATAACCTAACCCCTGTGCCCCCCCATAAATACATGATTTATCCTTTTACATACAGGGTTCATACCCCAGCCCCACGTGAGTCCCCGGCAGGATGGCAGGGCACCTGACAGACCTACAGGGTACCAGCAGCTTGTTTCAAACAGGTTCTGGAGGCCTGTTGGTGGGTCCCGCCAAGCACCATGGCCCCCAGGTGGTCTCCTTTGGTCACCGTGGGCCACAATTGGGTCCCCACGGTAGGCCCAAGGATGTCTGGGAGCCCCGGGTCAGACCCACAGGTGTATGCGGTGCCTCGGGTGGTTCCCACGGGGGTCTGGGGAACTCACGAGTGCTCACTATGGGTCCACGGTGCCCCCACGGATGTGGGACCACCGCTTCATCCCCGCACCTCTGGGTCCACGGTGCCCCCACAGATGTGAGGCCACTGCTTCATCCCCGCAGGTGTCCCCCTTGGAACCACCAGCCTGATACCCGTGTCTCCTTGGGTCACCGTGGGCCACAATTGGGTCCCCACAGTAGGCCCGCGGATGTCTGGGAGCCCCGGGTCAGACCCACAGGTGTCTGCAGGGCCTCGGGTGGTTCTCACAGAAGGTCCCACTCAAAACCAAGAAACCAACCGTGAATGTAAAAAAAATAAACCTGGCCTATACATTCAATACATACATTCCCCCCCTCCCCCCCCCAAACACCTACAGTACAATAATGTGCTAAATAACTATTATCCAGATGGGGATAATAGATTATTTGCCCATTATTAAACACATTAACTAGCATATTCAAATAAATAAAGTACTACTGACCTTATCAATAAGAAGCCCCCGTCACCAGCAACATCCTTGTCTTTCGTTGCCCACAAAATACATAGCCAATAAAAAAACAATACATTGCCATTACATTCAGATATCAATTAACCCCTTAAACACCTTATCGGATAATAACCGCAAAGGTAATTAAGGGGTTAAGCCACACTGGCCCGATACCCACCCTTCACCCATTCATTTGTACAGCGGCTTCATCATGCAACTATATATTTATACAGAGAAAGAGATTTATATCTCTTTTGCACTTTTGCTCTTCTCCAAGTGGCATCATATTGGGGGAGGGGGTAGCAATTTGTGGATCATACCTTTGCAACACGTGACACACACATACATGACAACAAGTAACACCCCCAAACACATCAAAACATTAAAAAAATTTGCTCCAAGTGATTTAAGCCATTAACCTAACCACAGAGGGTCCCATTCCATCCCATCTTCCTTTTTAAGCCTCTTTTGAATCTCTTGTATTTCATCTACACTGGCGACACACTTTATTCGAGCTCGGCTAGTCCCACGAATTCGGGTATACCTGGGTGTATTGAGGTTTGTGACTGTTTTCTGCCCGAGTGCATTGGGTTATTTTCCAGGCAGGGATTGAAGCATTTTATTCCCGCTGGCTGCAATACTGCACAGTATATATATACTGCATTACAATTCATGAATTTATGCCATCTGGTAGACACGCGAAGCATTGCAGCCTATTAAATCCTAATCATTATAATTTAACAGATCAGCCGCCCGTCAGCCAGGCATGAACCCAGGCTGGGAAGGCAAACGCAACGGGGCTTGTCAGAGGTGAGGAGCGGCGCATTCCAGGTATCTGCCAGGTACATACTGGGTATTTGCTCGAATAAAGTGTGTCGGTGCAGTAGTTCATGCTGCACATTGCTACTCTGATCTGGAATAATAACACAACATTGTTCCTCAATTAGGACACATACCCCTCCTTTTGAAGCTATAACATAGTCTAAAGCAATTCTGTTTTGTAAGACCATAAGCCTAATCTGAACCTGTTCTTGTTTTAATGTTGAAATTAAAAACTGCAAAATTAAGGCCACATCCTTCCCGTAAATTGTTATCTGACTAAACATTCATTTTTACACAGGTTTCATTGGTTGGTGGAGACACTTGACCCATAAATTGATTCTTGTTCCTAGTGTGTGATACACCCTTTAAAGAGGTTCCCTTAAAAAAATGGGAAAATACAGAAATTATACACATAATACTAAAAACCTTATTTTATGCAAGCAACCTTTCTTTGGATATGCAGTTGCTAGATAAAGGAAATGGCATCTATCTCTATCATCATATATTTTCAGAATCATCACAACATTCTATTACTGAGAATTGTGGGGGTTTGGTATTTGTGGAAGCGAAATGCATGATCCTCACCCCTGCACGCATTATATACATCATTCACTCAGAATATCAGAACAGACGATGTCTGCGATGGTCAACATGGCTGACTTATGATCCTTTCCTTGTGGCTGACACACGCCCCTGGGTGACCACCTCCTTTCGGTGGAGGTGCAACACACTTCTGGATCAAAGTTTTGCTGCACATGACACATACATAGAGAGTGATGAGTACTGCCAAAACACATACAAGAGCTTTCACAAGCCACGCTTCCAGGAAACCAATCCTCCCATCAAGGCTCAATTGTACATACACCTTAAATTTCTAACTTATCACACTCTAAAAAATAAAAATATTGAGTCTTTGAAAAAATGAAATGTTCTGATAAAACTGGGCCTACGCTGGTGTCTTATTTTCCTCGTTGGTTAACGGTTAGAGTTTTGACTCGGCAAGACGTTAACTTGCTGCGGCTGTGCTTTAGGTGACTTTGGTCTTTGGTGGTGTTGGAACGAGCTTTACGTGCTTTGGGTCCAGGGAAAGAAAACTCTGCCACTTTAATTGCTGTATTGGTGGTTACTTTAGGCCTTTTCACCTGGGACGAAAAGCATGCTTGCGCAGGAAATATGTGACTATTAACCCCATATCGAGTAGGTGCACTTTCAACTTTGCTTAGAGAGACTCAAAAAATGTATTAGTTGCATACAACTTATTGTTTTATTACCACTAACATGGTCCTTAATTCGTTCCTTTGGACTGCTGATAGTCACAAGTCATCCCATAAGTGTCTCATAGGGAGATAATTTATACCTAGGAATAAATTCTTGTATCAATGTGTTTACTCCTGTCTTAGCATCCGCATATAGACAGAGGTATTCCCTATTAATGTTCCTCAAATTAAAACTAAGTAGCCAATGTGAACCTGACTTTGATACAATCTAAGTTCCTGAAATTTTGGGGCCTCATCCCTTGCCAAACCACTTGCTTCCATAATTAATTATAGTAATGGGGAGTGGGGGGAAAGGATAGAGAGCTCTAGCTACTGTCTGTGGTTAGGTGCCAGGGGTAAGAGGATCATTAAGCATACAGAGAAACTTGCCTAGACAAGTGAGAGTACCCCTTTTGAACAAGCACTCATAACATAATTGATACAAGTAATTAAAAAAGTAACCTTTATTAGTGTCTGTGGGTAAAATAGGTGAAGTACATAAACACTCAACACAATTAAAACACGTATTAAACTATTTGTCTCTGAGTCTAAGTCATAGACTAATGAAGGTAGTGTTTGAAGGAATATAGTGTGACTGGCACCATGTGCAATAAAATCAAAACAGAAGAGAGGATTTTAATTATTGCAATATAGAATGTATAGGGTAGGGTGCCTCAGTGTGGTGTGTGTATTATATTTGAAAGGATCTGAAGTGTGTCACATAACTGAAGTGTAAATCACACTGCTTTCAAACCACATCTGATTGATATGTAGTTTTCTGACAATATGTAGATGGTATAATATATTTGGTAGTTTTTGCTAGACCAACATACTCAATGCTAAATGTGGCCCAGTTTGAATCGATTTGTCAGAAAAACCAACAAGGGGTTAATAAATATCCTTCAATACAACGCTGGGTGAAATCAAGTATCAAAAAAGAAAAGTAAGGCTACTGCGTAGCTAGGGGTGGTGAGGCTAGATTGAGGAAACTATTAGTATATAGTACTTATATTGTTTCCCCCTGGTCAGTGATTGTTACAGTGTTATTATAGCCTCAGATGAGCACCAACAGAATTTACTTAATAGATAAATAGTGAGATAGATAGCTGCTCATGTCCCCTGTGAAGATAGCAGGTGTGTTCGTAAATAGGCTAGCTGATGTCTCTAAAATGATAAAGCCAATTATAAAGGGTTAGCTTCGGCTGCCTATTGAGTAAAAAATCACTCTATGTCTGCAGACCTCTATATGGTATAGGTTAGTGATTGATGTATATACTGGCCGCCCTGTTGGGTCAGTCCATGTAGATGTTATAAATGGGCTGGCTATATTGACATAGACACATTTGTCTCAGTAATCACTTATCATCTGGGGCGAATGCGCCCTGTCTGCTGATTATAGGTGACTGTGTATAGTCTCTGTGGTGCCCTGCAGCCGCTATGGCGTACCCTCTACAATTCAAGGGGGCTGTGGAAGGGCTGCTGTCTCGGAGCGTTTAGTTCCTGCTCCCGAGTGGCGGCATCTGATGAGTCTCCGCCCGGCATGGTGTATTCATGAACACCGCTATATAATGAACTGCCGGGTGGAGCTCCAAAATGAAGCAGCGGCTATTACTCCGCGCTCTAAACAGATGTCGCCGCACCAATGCGCGTGCTGACGTCACAAAGGACCGCCCACCGACGTACGTTTCGCGTCACACTGACGCTTTCTCAAATGTGTCTATGTCAATATAGCCAGCCCATTTATAACATCTACATGGACTGACCCAACAGGGCGGCCAGTATATACATCAATCACTAACCTATACCATATATAGAGGTCTGCAGACATAGAGTGATTTTTTACTCAATAGGCAGCCGAAGCTAACCCTTTATAATTGGCTTTATCATTTTAGAGACATCAGCTAGCCTATTTACGAACACACCTGCTATCTTCACAGGGGACATGAGCAGCTATCTATCTCACTATTTATCTATTAAGTAAATTCTGTTGGTGCTCATCTGAGGCTATAATAACACTGTAACAATCACTGACCAGGGGGAAACAATATAAGTACTATATACTAATAGTTTCCTCAATCTAGCCTCACCACCCCTAGCTACGCAGTAGCCTTACTTTTCTTTTTTGATACTTGATTTCACCCAGCGTTGTATTGAAGGATATTTATTAACCCCTTGTTGGTTTTTCTGACAAATCGATTCAAACTGGGCCACATTTAGCATTGAGTATGTTGGTCTAGCAAAAACTACCAAATATATTATACCATCTACATATTGTCAGAAAACTACATATCAATCAGATGTGGTTTGAAAGCAGTGTGATTTACACTTCAGTTATGTGACACACTTCAGATCCTTTCAAATATAATACACACACCACACTGAGGCACCCTACCCTATACATTCTATATTGCAATAATTAAAATCCTCTCTTCTGTTTTGATTTTATTGCACATGGTGCCAGTCACACTATATTCCTTCAAACACTACCTTCATTAGTCTATGACTTAGACTCAGAGACAAATAGTTTAATACGTGTTTTAATTGTGTTGAGTGTTTATGTACTTCACCTATTTTACCCACAGACACTAATAAAGGTTACTTTTTTAATTACTTGTATCAATTATGTTATGAGTGCTTGTTCAAAAGGGGTACTCTCACTTGTCTAGGCAAGTTTCTCTGTATGCATAATTAATTATATCCTGTCTACAGGCCATATCCCTAAGACCTGGGAAACTGTCAGAGTTTGTCCCTATCTTCAAAAGTGGGGACAAAGAACACTGTCTCAAACTACAGGCCAATCTCTCTTCTCCCAATACTATCCACAGTCATGGAAAAAAATATTCCCTCCCAATTAAGCAATTATTTTACCCATACAAATTTCCCTAGCCAATCCCTATCTGGCTTTTACCCAAACACTCCACTGTAACTATTCTGCTAAAAAAATTGAAATGCCTTCTATATAATGCATACCTTATTCACTTATGTAACTGCTTTTGCAACTATGTATCCCCTGTATTTAACCCTATACACAAGACACACCCACAAATTAGAGGTAACTCCCAAATTCACCACTTCCTGGCAAACCCATTCTAGATTACACAGCAATTTTGACAATAACCACTGCTTACGGACACCTTTGGAAAAAATAAATGGTTAAAAGTTATAACATACATCACATATTCAGTTAATAGACAAATGATTTTGTATAAGACTTCAAACTAATGTCTTGCTTTATATAATCTCTTTGCACAGTGCTGAGCACACGGTCAGCTTTATAATATTAAAAACACTCTGCATTTGACTAAAGAAAAAAATTATTTTATAAGCTTGTTTCCGGGCGTTTCGCCAATTGACCCTGAACAGATAAGATAACGGCACACCACGGCTTCTTCCTGAAAAATAATAATAATTGGATTGCAACTTTTGCTTAAAGTTTAAATACATGGAGCTTTATCCAGAGCCCTAAGAACTACATTTTTTATGGCCTCTCAAAAATTAACCCACGGGATTTTATATAGCTGAGGTTTATATAACTTCTTAACACACAAATAACTCCCACACGCTCATGCTATCTCCCTACACTCAGTTATTTTTAAGGCCTTCTGTTTGAACTTTCATAGTTTCACTGACTTCATTCACTACAAATGTATGCTATCCTGTTGCAATTCTGTCCTTTCTCACGCTACACAAACCTATTTCTCTCCATTAATCAACACTCACAAGTCTAACCCACACTAACTCTTCCTTCATCTCACCTCAGGACTTTTGCTGACTATTTTAAGAAAGAGGTTTAATCCATACACCAGAACATTCTCTCTTTTTCCTCCTACCCTACTTTGCTTCCTACTCTCTTCCTGCATTCCTTGACTCTTTTTCCACTGTCTCAAAAGAGAGTGTCACCATCACTGCTGATCTCCTCTTCTCCCTCTACTCTGCTACATTTCCATTCTCCTTAAAACATGTAATAGTTATACCATGACTCAAAAATAGCAAGCTTGAGCAACCTGTCTTTCTAACTACAGAACTTGTCTTGTATTCTCTTGCTTGCTCCATTTTCTCAACACCCATTCTCTCCTTAACCCTCTACAATCTGACTTCTGCACTGCTCCCTCCACGGAGACAATTCTCACTAAAATAACTGATGACCTATATGCTGCCCAAGACAGAGGTCATTACACTCTGCTCATATTACTCTCTGAAGCATTTGACTCTGTGGACCACACTCTTCTCTTTTCTCTGTACACACTGTCTCTAGGTGACCTAATGACATCTCTTGGGTTTAAATATCACCACTATGCTGACGACACCCACATTTACTTTTCAACCCCTGACCTTACACCTGCTGTACAAACCTAAGTTTCTGAATGTCTCTCTGTTATCTCATCCGGGAAGGCCCTTTTTCACCTTAAATTTAACATGGCAAAAACAGAGTTCCTCATACTTCCTCACAAACCTGACCCTATTATCTCCTTCCACATTACTCTTGATTCTTCCATCCAGTAGCCCAAGCACACTGCTTAGGGGTCACTTCCTGCTCCTCTCCCATATTCTCCTCTTTCATTCAAAACATTTCTATAACTGTCGCTTTTTCCTCCACAATATCACAAAGATACACCTGTTTCTCTGTTGCTCAACTGTTAAAAACTCTGATACAGACCCTCATTCTCTCCCATCTTAATAACTGTAATCCCCTGCTATCCCGCCTTCCTGACTTTCACCTGTCTTCCCTACTATCTATCCCAAACACTGCTGCCAGAATCACTCTACTCTTTAAACTCTGATTCTGCGTTTCCCCTCCTGAAATTCCTCTCCTGGCTTCTAATCAAATCCTACTATTTCTGCTGTCCGGCCTTCCTGCCTCTCACCTGTCTCCCCTACAATCTATCCTAAATGCTGCTGCCAGGATCACTCTACTCTTTCCTAGATCTGTCTCAGCATCTCCCCTCCTGAAATCCCTCTCCTGGCTTCCAATCAAATCCCGCATCTCACAATCCATTCTTCTCCTCACTTTTAAAGCTTTACACTCTTCTGCCCCTCCTTACATCTCAGCCCTAATTTCTCGCTATGCACCACACCGACTCTTGCGTTCTGCTCAAGGATGTCTTCTTTCTACCCCCTTTTTATCTAAAGCCCTCTCCCGCCTTAAACCTTTTTCACTGACTGCCCCACACCTCTGGAATGCCCTTCCCCTCAGTACCCGACTAGCACCCTCTCTATCCACCTTTAAGACCCACCTTAAGACACACTTGCTTAAAGAAGCATACGAATAGCACTGTGAACATTCTGAATACATGATACATAAAGCTTAGCCCCCTGCAGACGCACTTACCAGAACTCCCTCCTCCTGTCTCTGTACGTTCTCCCTACCTACCAATTAGATTGTAAACTCCTCAGAGCAGGGACTTATCTTACTTAATGTTACTTTTATGTCTGGATCACTTATTTTATGACCTATTACCTTTACCATTTGCTACCTATATGATTACGACGTGCACCACTCCTGTGAAGCGCTGTGCATATTAATGGCGTTATATATATAAAAACATACAATACAATATTTACTTCAAACAATGCTTATGAGCTTTTACCTGCATTTTTGAACACAAAATATTCCCAAACATATCCTAATCCTATAGAAATAAAATTGAAATGTGTTTTAACTGGTTACACACAATACAGAACACACACAATACAAAAAACTTCTCTCATACACAGCCAAACAACATCACAAAAATAACGAACAAATAAAAGAAAAAACATTTCTCCCCTATTACCAAACAATTTCACCCTGCAACTATATTAATAAAAGTTCCCTTCTCTTTCTTTATTCTCATAAATAACCTGAATGTAAAACTACTCTGATGCTCCAGAGCTTTTGAGTTAACTTTCGTATCTTAGCACATTCCTCGCGCTGGAGAAAAAGGTGGGGGCACGCTCTGTGCTGCTGCGATTCTGATTCTCTTTCTTTCAGACATTTGACTTCATTGTGAGCAAATAATATTCATGTTTTTGTACGTACTTACAAGTTTTTGGATGGTGATTGTGCATACGTGATACTTAGCATGGTTTATCTTTCACACAGGTAATCATTCAGGAAAAAATCATTAGGGTATCAAATCCATCTAGCCACTCTCCATTAAGGGAGCAACAATTTTACTTGCCGGCACCGAAACTTGAGTTTATATCAGGAAATGATTTATAACCACTTATTGCATGTGGGGAAATGGAAGGAAAAGCTGATACGTTACAACTGATTTCTGCGGAGTCCGCCAGCTGGGCCTGCCATGCATAGCTTTAGCCACAAAAACCTCATAAAATCCAAAGATTTATACTGCCACAGACACACAGGGATTACTGAAAGTTAGAAGGTTCCACTATGAGCCCTTGCGTTCGCATTCTTACGAATAAGAAAACCGGTGCGGCTGCCCATAGGTTCACACTTCCTTCCATAGTAATTTATTGCAAACAAACTTTTTTCATTGGGTTGGCATGTTTTTTACTGGGACTTGCATGTGTATTTTCATTGAACTTGCATGTGTATTTTCATTGGCCAACAAAACATATTTATATTGTCTCTTCTTGTTCTCTGTATCCATTCTTTATTATTTTTGTCTGCAGACACATAACCTCTAACGGCAAATTTTGAGAACTTTGGTTTCCCATTATTCTCCTGTTACAGTAATCACATTTAATTGACCTGTACAATACTCCTGATACAATAATCAGCGCAAGCTGATTGTGTACAACTCTTTTGGCATGTTATTGTTCTGAATGTTTTTCACCATAACAATACCTAAGAAAACACTTGAATTACTTCAGCGGGTCCAACCCAGTCCTGATAAACCTTATACTTTTATAACATGGATACAGATAAGACCTTCTAAACAGATATCCATAAATAAACTCACTTGGTATGTTAATGACAAGACAGAGCAAATGTACAATCAGGGACCCTTCCTGCTCAGACAACAAAAATATTTATCACAACCCAGGACAGTCTGAAAAACAATCCCTTAAGCATACAAACACTCACCTTCATCACCAAAACACCAAAACTTTTAACGGGACTCTCACCTTAACCCCAATAAAACTTAACATCTAAAACACTTTAAAATGGATACAGGAACAGAAAAATAAACTTATTTGAAACTGCTAGGTAAACCCGTCAACCAGAATGAGACACCCTTCAAAACATATCTCTCTACACACCACTCAAAACAACTTTTTAAACTCAGGCTTTCCTCATAAGGTGCCTTTTACCTTGATTCTTACAAGCGCTAAGATTTGAGTGACCGAGGAGTGGTTTCTTCAGGTTCTCAGCTTCCGGTATTTTTGTGTCCCTATTCGGGCGCCATCTGTGGAAGTTGTGAATAAAAAACACAAGTCTGAGGATATGTTTTGCAGAATGACAAATAAGTTTATTGCAGTGTACGGTGCACACGCAGAGGAGAGTTTCAAAATAAAACTCCCCCAACGACATGATGGCATACAGGCCTTATTTATACACAAAATACTAAACCCACACCCCCTATACGAGGTTGCGTGTCATCACTACGTAAACAAAATATGAATATGAACACATTGAGTTAAAGCATTATTATGGGATGCATAAATGAAATGAAATGACTCAGCTAATATTCCTTATACAAGCCGTTGACCTTTTCTCTACATATGGAACTTCATGGGCACCTCCCTCGGAATGCAAGACAGTTCCTGTCTGTCTCTTACTTTCATAACATTGGCACTTTTGCTCTTCTCCAAGGTTTTTCAGTTAGCTGCTTGGTTTATTATCACTTTAAAATTGAAAGCAAAAATCTCATTCAAAACGTCCATACCCCGTTCACTCAGACAAAATCTAAAATGGATGCTGACTTAAAATGGTTGCTTAGATCCCAGTGCTGTTATGTCAGACCCCCGCCCCCTTACGTCAGATTCTAACTTTGTCACTATTTAAACCAATCCAGTAAACATAAATCAATTAGCATTCATTAATTACATCCCTAAACAATTTACATTCCATCCCTAACAATTAAACAATTAACTAATTCAAGCGTTGAACAGAACAATTTATCCTGTGACCAAATATAAGTACCAACAAGAATACAATATACAAAAGCAAACCTCACCCTGACCTAAAGTACACCATACAATAGCAACAATTACATCTATCTTATTTTAAAATACATTATACACACATTTATGCATAGCAGCATAGCCAAATTAATTTAAAACACATCAAATCAAGCTTTTAAAACAACATCATTTCTTACCCTGTATGTATATATCAATCTAGACATACATGCATACATACATACAGTGGCAGGAAATGATATACCAAAAATAAAGAAATACACATGTTAAAAAAAAAAGCTGTGTGCGCTGTGCACGCGCATAGTAAGTGAAACTTCTTTGACTTTTGTCACAGAAATTGACTTATAACGCGCGTGCTCGGCACATGTGTGTCAGTCAGTGTTTGTGTCAGTCAGTGAGTATGTATGTGTGTCAATCAGAGAGTATGTATGTGTGTTTGTTTGCGTGTGTGTCAGTCAGTGTGTGCATGTGTGTCAGTCAGTGTGGGCATGTGTGTCAGTCAGTGTGTGCATGTGTGTCAGTCAGTGTGTGTATGTGTGTCAGTCAGTGTGTGCATGTGTGTCAGTCAGTGTGTGCATGTGTGTCAGTCAGTGTGTGCATGTGTGTCAGTCAGTGTGTGCATGTGTGTCAGTCAGTGTGTGCATGGGTGTCAGTCAGTGTGTGAATGTGTGTCAGTCAGTGTGTGTAAGTCAGCGTGTGTGCGTGTGTGTCAGTCAGCGTGTGTGCGTGTGTGTCAGTCAGTGTGTATGCGTGTGTGTCAGTCAGCGTGTGTGCGTGTGTGTCAGTCAGCGTGTGTGCGTGTGTGTCAGTCAGAAAAAATGATGACGTCACTTAAAGGCAATGAAAGCACAGCCAATCAGAATGGCTTTGCTTCAATTGCCTTTAAGATGACGTCATTAAAAGAAACATGGCCATCCTCACATGGTATGGTAGCCAATCAGAGCGTGGGAAGTCTATCCCTACTCTGATTGGCTCTAGTACCATGTGACAGGCTTTCAATGACGTCACATCCATTCTCCCACAAGCCTCTGTCACATGTTATACTAGAGCCAATCAGAGTTGGGATGGAGTACAACTCTGTACAACAAGAGCCACAGGAAAATTATGCAGAGCGAGGAAGGAGAGGGCAGACAGGAACTATAAATGCCGGAGAACCAATGGGAGCAAGAGGTGGAGCGGGGGCTTGACTGAGCAGTCCCAGGGATAGGTTAGGATGCCTGGTGTGGTGTTCCATAGTGGGAATAACCTCCAGCTGCTGGGAGGTGGAGCCAAGGCTGCAGGAGGAGTGTAGAAGAGGACGGGTGCGCACACGCCCTGTAACACTCCCGCGAGCCACTGCAGCGTGAGGGCGGAGGCAGCGTGTGCCGCGGAGGAGTGGTGTGGCGTCCGACCGGAGCGGGTAAGGAGCTGATGGGGAGGGGGCCTGGGACGAGCGGCAGTACTGGGTGCCGGGGTGACGGGGACCCGCTGTAAGGCACGTGTTCCCTGATCCCTTACACTTTGTATCTTCTATATCTACACCATCTAATTTGAATATTGACATTTACATCTATGGTGTACCTACACATGAGACTGTCGTAGTCCGCAAATGACCACAATGTTATTTGTCTTTTTGATGCCCTATTTTTCATTGTTCATCGCCCAACATTTGTGAGTGAACATCGTCTTTGTTCAATACATTTCTCCCCATTTCAGGGACTTTCTAATTTTGGAGCATGCACATTTCTGATTTTTTTGGGGGGATTCATTCTTTGATGTGGTTCATCTTTTTGAGATGCTTCCCCCATTTTTTATTCTATATTGTGAAGACATAAATAAAACTTTTCTAATATGGTTATTTATATTTTTCACTTTCACATTCCATTTTTGTATTTTTATTGTTTTTCTAGTATTTTGTAATTGCAAATTAACTTATTATTGTTATACTTTTTATATAAATCATCCAGACCCTACATATTAGGTTTAAGAGAAGGAGGTTTGCTTCTTTTTGTGCACATTTATATCTCTACGTGTGGTTTAAAGGTGTGTTTTGGGTTGGTATATATCTTGCTCTCTCTCTCTCCATCAAAAACCATATTTTATTAAGTGCTTAAGATGCATTTAAGTGAGTTAAGACACTGATTGGTACTGAGTTTGGAGCAGGGGAACCTGGTTCAATTCCCGCTGTCGGCTCCTTGTGACATTGGGCAAATCACTTTATCTCCCAGTGCCCCAGACACCAAAAACATAGATTGTAAGCTCCACGGGGCAGGGACCTGTGCCTGCAAAATGTCTCTGTAAAGTGCTACGTAAAACTAGCAGCGCTATACAAGAACATGTTATTATTATAAGAGTAATATTGTGCTTTTGCTTGTCTTGTTTGCCTTGTACACATGTTCCGCAGGCATCTGTAGTGATAAGATCCTTGGTAGTGCCAGTTACTTTTAGCTTTTCCACAAGGCATCCCTGAACTGTTGAGTGCTATAAGGTCAGTTGTAACCCATAGAAGGTGCCCCACCCCCCCATACTCTTATTCTGCGTAGTGGAGCATGGATATCACAGCGTTTTAAGAAAAAGAAAAAATGTGCACAAGCGCTAAAGACTAAAACACCAGTGTGACAATTGCAAAATATATATATATAAAGGCTGCCTAGTAATACTGTCAGTACTGACAGAGAAAGTGAAAGTGAAAACAAAGAAAAACCTGGCGCCTAAAAGTTCATTGGATAATCCTGTACTCCTCAGGGGATCAGCACACTTGCTTGACAGGCCATATAGGGGAAAAACACAAACAGACACAGATCATAGTGCAACATTGTAGGGTTAAAACAGGTCTATACTAATACACACACTGCACATATAACATAGAGACTCCTAGTGACTATAAAAACTAATTTATTAAATAAAAAGAACTATGCCATAAAATGGTTTGGACAAATGAGAACACCGCTGGTCATCCAGATGTGAAAAATCAGAGCCCTACTTACAAGCAGCAAGGCAAATACAGGCAATGCAACAAAGAGTCTTCCGGCTGCTGCTGATGTCTTTGCAGAGATGTAATTCCTGCTGCACCGTGACTTTCGTGCTGACTCTCCCTCCAGGGGTTAACAGGAACAGTGGCAGTGTTGGAAGCCTGCTTGTGGGACTCACAGCTCTCCTCCACGTGAGGCTGCTCTCCTCACTTCCTCCTCTGGTTACACAGGCTGTCTCAGCGTGCCTGCACGCGAGTGTGCACGTGCCCTTAAAGGGACAGTACAAGCGTCCTGTATGCCAAGAACTAACGGCTGCAATGGGGCTCAAATGTGACCAAGTGTCCCAAAAAGTCCAATACCAAGCTCAAAGTGACTGTGTCACCTGCCCTACGCGTTTCGTGGATATTACTCCACTTTCACAGCGTTTTAAGAACTCTGATTGGAAATAGTCGAGTGCAGAATCAGGGTCAGGAATTAAGTTGATTCTATACCAAGGGAAGTTGGTAAGGTCAGCCAGAAACTGTTGTGGGTTAAAGTTTCTAAATGTTCTAGTGAGGAGAACTTTAGGGCTTGATTGGGGTGGTTTAATTTTCCTTACACAGTATACTATTGCATGGTCACTGAAAATGTCAGGAAGGATGCCAGAAAATTGGATTCTGCTGGGATTTGAGGAGAGAATCCAGTCTAGCAAGGAATGTTTATGAGATTTCAGGTTTGTCCGTGTGGGTTGGGAAATGAGTTGGGTTAGGTTAAGTGACTTGAGTTGTATCTGGATTTTGAGGTTTTTAGGGTCGAGCCAATTGAAGTTGATATCCCCAAGAACTAGCAGCTCACTCTTCTCATTCAGAGAGGAAATGGAGACAAGAAACTGGGTGATCAGTCGGGGACTAGGGAGGTGGTAGATGCCAGCAACCAAGATAGGCTTAGAAAAGGGGAGGCAAATTTTGCCGATTACGATTTCAAAAGTGGGTGGGCTAATGGGGCAATTTAACAGTGTAAATTGTAAGGTGTCTGCAATATAAAATAACACCCATTCTCCTGTCTTTGACCTACAGTATCTCTCCTAGAAATGGAGTATCCTTGAATGGCGATATTTGCATCAGGGGTTTTAGGGGTTAGCCTTGTTTCTGTGAGAATGATAGCTTTGAGTATATACTTAAGACACCATGCCCTTAGTTCATCCTGTTTGGGCAGCAGGCTTTGGATATTTATATGGGCGACAGATAGACCTTTTTTGGAATTTGAAAGGGGTATTCACTGGGGTATGGGACAGAGTTGAAAAGGGAGGGTCTGGGTTAGGTTCAATATCACCTGCTAAAGAGAGTAATAGTATGCGTAGAAATTTGAGTAGTTGTTTGCAAGTTGTAAATGTGTGATTTTTGCCATTAGAGTGAGCGGTGGTTGGTGTGCTTGTTTTCAGAGTTCTCCACCAACATTCATTAAATAGTGCAAGGCTTTTGAGTAGTCCAGGGTGTATGTGATGTTGGGTGTGGGCCAGGAGGGAGGAGTTTGTTGTGGATAGAGAGAGTAACATTTCAATGAGGCCACGAGAAAGAACAAAGGTACATACCAGGTTAATTATCCCAGAGGTAGGTAATGCTGCATGAAGCTGTTGTGAGCCAAGTGAGTGTGTACAGACTAAACAGCAGGGGTGTACCTTTTCCTTGTCAAAGAGTTTTGCTGAATTGTAATGTTGTGAGGCTTGAAGGGGGGGGCAGTTGTGTGCAGTCAGTGTTGGGAGAGGCTGCAGTAAAATAAGGTGTAAAGGGGTGGGGGGATATGTGTGCAGGCTAACAAGTAGGGATCATAGTGTGGTCAGAGTAGCTCACCGTTTGTTGTCTTGTGTAAAAGAGTTTACAGAAGATGCAGTCCCCAGTCACCTATAGTCAAACTATAGTCCAACTATATAGTCTCACTTAAAGATCACTTAAAATGCATAATTTTAAATGCAAATTCCAACCCTGCTAATGCCTCCCTTAAACTGGTATTACATTTAGACATCTAAGCAGTCACATGACCCCCCCAATAAATCTGCCTGTTACAAGTTGGACAATTAGCAGCACTCAGTTAAAAGGGAAAGAAACAAACACCTTTTGATATTCAAACACACCAAGATCAATAATAAAGGCAGGGTGGGGTATTTCTTTTAAAACAGGTGGATTGCAGATCATTCAGTGGGTTAAAAACATTCAGGTGAAGAGATAATGCGATTAGTTCAATGTCACATCAGCTGAGTTTATATATCTTGCATGAAGAACAATAAGAATATATACTATAGTCTAACTATATTTTCTCACTTAAAGATGATCACATAAGATGCATTATTTTAGATGGCTTACATTATTTTCATTTATATGGGTACAGGCAAAGAAACAAGATTTCAAATGTGGTGTTATAGATTGCTTACACATTTGCACTAAACCAAGAACAAGTACAGTACTGTACCACAACTACCAAAAATCACTGTAGAGCATAACATTATACTAAGATACCAGGGACATGGGTTAAAGTGGAACAAAAGAAAGCAAAAATACATGCTGAATGTTTTGAAGAAAGAGTTGTATCTTAACAAAATAGACTATATTATAGTGTGTCACTAAGTGCAGCACTCAAATGCATAACTTGCCATATGATGTGGAATGCCACAACAAATGAAAATGGTAATCATTATTAATACTAATCACTCAATTAGTTTAGACATGAATGTTATACACTATAAAAAGAGGAATAGACTACATACTGTAATTGAATTATAATATGTTGTAATATATAAAAATGATACATACACATAATTGTAATCCTTCACCCACATACAGTAGCAAGCAAATAATGTTGTTGCTGATTGTCACATCACATTACTATTTTTCATAGTAAGCAACTAAGAATTTGCATTTTTATATTAATAGAAAAGGCCTACAGTGCTAAGTTGGATTTCCTTTGGGTCTGTCCACTCGAATTATTGTAAAATAGATAGCAGCAATTTTTGTGACGGTTATACTGTATATACACAATTACAGTACTTTACAGCCTCTGCATTATGTTTCCAAGTCCTATATTGACCAATCACCAGAAGTGTGTAGATATGTGAACTAAGGAGTTATAAAAAATATGATCACATCTATTTTCAGAAATAAAACAGCAAATGTTGTACAAATAAATCTGGATTTGAAGCATCTATGTATGCAATTAAAAAAATGATTATACACATTGTTTATATGCAAGAACAGTATATCTTTATTTGTATAGTGTCATCCATGTGCCTAGTGCTTCACAGCAGTAATAGATGTAACCAGATAATTAGAGACAAAATGGAAATAAGCGCTTCAAACATAAAAGTCAAATTTAGGAAAAGGAGTCTGTTCCTCGTAGAGCTTACAGTTTAAGGGGCAATTCTATTTTCAAAGTCAATGGTGAATTTTGGCCCAAAATAGCCAGATTGCCTGCTTTGGCAAATATTGAATACAGAATATGCCCCCCAAGTGGTATGCAGGGAGAACATACATAGACAGTAGGAGTATGCTGTGGTAAATGCGTATGCAAGGGATAATGGTAAGTATGTAATGTATACAAGATACAATTACTTTGGATCTACTGTACTTAAATGCTTTGTTTAAAAGGTTGTCACAGGAAGACATAGATGCTATAGGAAGGTGCAGTAGAACTCTTACATTTCCATTTCACTGTACTCTGAACAGCAAACATAATGATTGTTTCCAATTTATAGACCAATTAAAGAATTCCAGCAACAACTCAGTTTTGTGTAAAACCCTTATTCAATGTGCTGTGAATCGGCATCCCTCTGCTTGCTCTAATTTTAGTCTCATTGATTTGAATGGCACTAAACTTTTTTCCAGCACATGGTAGTGACTTCACAGCATATTGAATAAGTCCCTAAATCTTAGGCCACAGCTCAGGAAATTCATTATTTTTTGCACAACCATCATTATCTAAAAAATTAACATAGGTATTAAAAGTGAAGACACAAAATTAGTAGGTCATACTTAATGTACCCAGTCCACCCTTTCTGCAGAGAATAGTAAAAACCGACTATAAGCTCAAAGAAACAGAAACTGTGGCTGTATGGAGCTAATGATCATAAGGAGTTTGTAAGGGATAAGGGGACACGCGCCTCTCAGCAGGCCCCGTCACCTCAGCTCCCAGTGCGGCTGTCAGCTCCGGTTCCCCGCTCGCTCAGCTCCTTACCTCTCCTGCCCCCATGCCGTGCCGCTCCTCCTCGGCGCACGCTACATCCTCCACCGCGCGGCCGGGGCGCGCGCACGGCAAGCTTACAGAGTGTGCGCGCACCCGATCCTCTTACTCGTCCTCCCGTGCCGCTGGCTCCGCTCCCCATCGGCTGCAGGCGATTTCAACTACTCACCTCTCTGAATCCCTCCCTGCTCACCTGGACCTATCCCTGGGATCACTCAGAAAGGCCTCCGCTCTACCCCTTGCTACCATTGGTCCTCCTGCATTTATAACCCCAGTTTGCCCTCTCCTTCCTCGCTCTGCATAGTTCTTCTGTGACTCCTGTGTGCAGCTGTCTATGCCAAGCTCTGTTCTCTGTTACAGCTCTTGTTCCTGTCCCTGCCCCTGTTGGATACCTTTGGATTTGATTTCGGCTCTTGTTTGACTACGTGTACCTCGCAACCCCTGGACTCGGCTTTGGATCTCACTACGCTGCTTTCTCCTGCCCCTGACCCACGGCTCTTGGATATTGACCCTCTGACTTCTGGAACCCCGGACTCAGCAAGTATCACGTTAACCCTTTCTCACCAGGCCCGGCAACTCACCTTACCATACTCGAGGCACGCCCTCACTGCTGTGGGTGCGTGTTATACCCTTACCCACCTCAGTACTGGGGACTGGCCAGGTCTGTGGGCATACAGGCGTTACAGAGTTAAAGCAGGGCACTGATGGGGTTAAGTGGAAGATAAGCACTGCTGTGAATAGGAGGTAATGGAGGGATGGAGGTATGGTGCAGATCCGTGAATATCATACCTGTTGCACCGGTAAGGAAAGGTATACTCTCCATGACAAGCCAACCACAGCTGCAATATATAGACCCATGTCTCTGTGTAAGTGTCCCGTGTTGAATAACTCTATTACTCACAATCAATCACTGTTTCCCGCTCATTGACAGCAACATGGTGTATCCAGGATAGGGTAATCCGTGTCTCCCTGTGGCGTCTCTCCGATCGAAAAATGCAGAGCAGGAACAGAAGATCAGCAATGAGGTAAAATTAAAAATAATTTATTGGACTACATAAAATGATATACAATTCACAAACAAACAACGAATCCTCCTCCCATGCGTTTCACGCCCTCTCTGGCGCTTTCTCAAGGAATATACTTGAGAAAGCGCCAGGGAGGGCGTAAAACGCGTGGGAGGAGGATTCTTTTTTTTGTTTGTGAGTTTTTATATAATTTTATGTAGTCCAATAAATCATTTTTACTTCATTGCTGTGAGTTCTGCATCAACTATGGGCAGCCGTGTCACTGATCTTCTGTTCCTGCACCCTTTCTGCAGAGCTGTTAGTTTTCTAGAGAAAACTTTACATACACTAATTGTAGTTTTACATAGGAATTTCTTCTCTTTCTGTTTCAAAATCCACTGCCCAATTCACTCACTGGCTTAAGTACAGATGGTTGAAACAAGGGTCTATATATTCAAGTTTTCTAACCGCTAAATTAAAGCAAGAATTACACCAGATTTATCATATAAAATGAAACCCTCAGAAATAATTGTATTTAAGATTAAATTGTATTTCCCCCCTGATAAATCTGTTGCAGTTTTTTTGCACTAGTATTACTCCAATTTCAAAGCTGAGAGACTTTGATAAATAGATCTCAAAGTACCTTCAAACATTGATATATGTACATTTATTTTCACTTATCCCTGAAAAAGTAGGTATATGTTTTATGTATTTGTTATTAACTCCTTCAATGCCATAGGGTGGCCAGCTGAACTCATTGCTTTAGCCCCTTTAGGCACTCAAGGGGTTAAATAATACTTATTCTAATCCACATCATAAATCCACCTGATTACTTTTACAATGCCGATTTACCTTACCCGTGTAAACCTGAAAACTACTAAGCTGGGAGTAATCAAAGAGTGCGCGGGGTATCACAGCTGATCTCATGGTAACACCCATTGACTTGCATGGCAGTTACTGGCAGGTTTTGATATCCCGCATTGTTTTTTTTTTTTTTTTTTTTTTTAACTCCAGCCTATTAGAGAAAGGAGAGCCGCTTTCTTTATGACTGGGGATATCCAAAATTAACATTTTAGACAGGTAATGTATATCACAATCATTACTCAGTTCATTTTCAGAGTGTTGACAAATGTTACCCCTTTAGCATGTAATGCTTCTATGAATGTGTTTTATATTACTTTAAAACTCTGAGAACTACCACCAAGTATGCAAATGCATCATGGAGTGAAATGTGTCCTCTCAATATGACAAAAAACTGTTACCTTATGTAACATGTCTCAGTACCCACAAAGGGGTATGCAAAATAGCCACAGCCAGTAATTTCTAGAGATGTGTGATTAACCCAGTGTTTTTGTTTTGAGTTTAGTGTAAAAAAAAATGTTGGTTTTGGAATACAGCAAAATATGAATTTTATTTGAAAAAAAATCATAAAGTTATGTAAACAATGTTTTGCTTTTTTAGTATTTATCTAATTACAATCTATTTTGTAAAAATAATAATAACATCTACAAAAAACATATACAGCATATATACTTGTAGACACAGATCATATGGCGATATCACATTCTCTATACCTACCTATATCAAATATAATTAATTATATTTTATAAGCCAACAGTTGGATGTTAACTGTTAACACAACTGGAACTGATTGATTGGTACAGTAAAGTATGCTGTATATTCTAAGAGAGTATGCGACAGGTGAGATGGCAATATATTTGTGATAACCTATATATTCAAGTCCCCAACAGGTAAACTAAGGAAATATGTATTTGTTGTATCTATTTCTTTATTTATATAGCGCTATCCAAGTACATAGTGCATTAGAGCCGTAATATATGTGACATAATATTAAAACCCATAATGGGAATAAGTTCTTCAGACATAAAAGAATAGGCAAAGGAGTGCCTGCCCCGTAGATCTTACAGTACAATCTCTGTGGTAACTGGGGAGAACTTACAGAGACTGAAGGAGAGTGTTCTGGAAAGTGCAACTTGCATGGGGCCAAGGTCAATGCATATGAGATGTATATTATCAGCCAGCGGGGTGCCGGGTGTATTGCGTAGTGGAGTCGGATGGTGCAGATATGGTAGGAAAGGTGTACTAAGAAGTGGAGAATGAAGGACAGATGGAGATATACTGTATCAGAAGGGTTAAAGAAATAATGAGCATGGTTGAAAAAAGTTGTAGTTTGAAAATAAGTGAAGTTAGAGCAAATATAAACAGTAGAGGAGGCATGGCAGTGGTAGTATTGCAAGGTCAGTGGTGAGTACTGGGCACTGGAAATGGAGTTAGGATGAGGACAAAGTCAAGATGTGCTAAATTCAATATATGAATGGTGGTGCTTTAGAGTGAATAGTTCTGTGTCTTCTTGAGTCTTTGATAGAAAACATGCTCCTTTCTAGTGCAGTTAAACTCCAGAGTCCAGGGCCAGTAGGTGAGAAGTTGATCACTTCTTGTTTCACTTCTATTGTATTCCAGCCAAACTCCACAGTGTATCCCACTTAAAAATGGGTCACTTCAAGGATGGGATACTGCTAGACCCTGCAGGTGCTGCTTTCCCCCAATCTGTCTCTAAATATATAGGCCTAAGAAGTTACCTGCCACAATTACGTTCTGCCCAGACACAGCTCAATTAACACATGAGAGTCACAGAAGACAAATGTTATTTGTAACCAGACATTTCTCTAACCTAGCTGGTGGATTTACTAATCAGCAGGTCCTCATAGCTGATTTTAATAGCAGAGACAGCAACAAGTACCCCAGTGCATACTTTTGCTAGCTGTAGGTTGTTGACTTGTTTCACTGGTTACATTTTATAGATACATACATACATACATACATACATACATACATACATACATACATACATACATACATACATACAAACACAGAACATCACAAAAGCACTCACCTCAGAAAAAAGTATACTAAAATATATTCAACACAATTATTCAATAACATGATATTCCAAGAAATTAACAACAATAACAAACAGTGACAAAAAAAGTCAAAAACCAAAGACCATGACAGACTTCCTGAAATGTTTAAAAGTATATCCCACATGCAATACCTATAGGTAGACTATAAAGTGCATGATATATGAGGTGTAACAAGGTAAAAGAAAGTGTGCAAAAAGGTGCGAAACAAAAATGCACCATTACCAGCTGGTCACAAAAATGCAAACTTCAATCTATCACAATATACTATCACCCTGGTAGGAAAAAATACAAGTTCAGATGTGGCAAGACTTACTGCTACAGTGAACACGAGCAAAAATGTTGCCGAATGCAGCCCGATCGCGAAACCCCAAAACCCTCCCCCACAATCACATGAGCAGTAAGTCGTGCTGCCCTGAAGGAATAATGTTGCAGGGTTCCATGCTTTTTAATGGGAACCCACAGCGTTAATCCTTTGCTTGATGTGCCATCAGCTGGGGGGAGAATACCGCTGTTTATATTTCATATGAGCAGCGCACGCTCGCTTTTATTATATTTGTAATATAGTTTTGAAGACAATACAGATAAGCGGGTAACTCTCTCTGAGATTAATGAGATATCATATCACATGAAATTAATGGGAATAAGGGATGGGTTACTTTGCATTTAGATTAAAGACATACACTAGCTTTGCCGATCATTACTGCAGAGTACTACGGTCGACGCTAAACTTAATCTTTGCGGCCGCGTCTCTGTCCCGTTCGCTGCGCCCCCAAATTCAAACATATGCTGGGGATTTACACTTTGTTTCTCGCAGTCACAGGGACCGTAACTCTAACTACATCTGTAGTTGTTCTACAATGTTACTACATCTCCTATACTTCGTAAAATGTAATAAAGCATAATGTTTTATTTTCTAAATAATGTGATGTTCTTCTTTGTGGAAATGGGCAGCTATCAAGAATTAAAAAATCTTTTTAAAAGCTCCTTTATGTTCTGTTATTGCTCTTTTTAATTTTCCTTTAATAATTTCTACACACATTATATTAAAGCTGCATACCAAGTCATAATCAACATTTTCTGTGTCACAATGAATACATTAATTCATTTCACATTATTTTTGTGTTGCTATTACTGTGTCACAATGAATACATTAATTAATTTTATATTATTTTTGTGTTACTGAATGTGTTGTATTAAGTTGCTTAGACTGAAGGTGGGTACCCTTTTTGAATATTTATATCAATGACTGATTAAGCTATCTTAATATTTTTTTATATGAGCCATTTAGCCCCACATTCACAAAGCTCCGTTATTCACTTAATGAGGCTTTAATTTAAGTGCTAACGGGTATCTTCAAAGATCACTAATGCAGTGTTAAGTGCTGTTTTCAACTGTAACGAGCCCATTCATTAGTACCAATGATATGCAAAAGAGTGGTTCTCTGTATCAACATGCATCCATAGTGTTATATATATCTCCTGAAATGTCCTTCCAAATAACATATCGAGAGACACCTGTGCTCAAAAATGAGCATTCCTGGCAGATATGCTAATGGGTTATGCAAAGTATATTTAAATGGCTCACACCTCAACACTTCCTAAAATATTTCCATAAGGCCTATACTAATAAGCCTATGGCCCCTTGTTATGCTGGATAGCTCCAGTATCACAACATACTTTAGAGCTCTACTGCTCACACCTGTAGCTACTGTAATCATACTTTTGGACACTCTCCTGGCTTCCTTTAATAGTAGACCACTTTAACTTCCTGGCTCCCAGTTCATTGTGCTTTGTGCAGAAAAAGGAACACATCTGAAATACCTGGTAGATATGCTACTAGGATATGCAACGTATAGGAAGGAAGCCAGGGGGTATCCACCACAAGTATGATAAGCTACAGGTGTAAGCAGTAGAGCTCAAAGGTGACAGTGGGGCTATCAAGCAGTGGTTCTGATCCTGTTGGGCCTTACACTTCATTACTAGGGAACATAGGCTTGTCAGTATATGTCTTATAGAAATATTTTAGAAGGTGTGGGGTAAATACATTTTTCATATTCCATTAGCATATCTCTCAGCTGTCAAACGTGTGATTCTTTTTAAGCACATATCTCTTTATATGTTATTTGGAGGAAGGCTTCAGGAGATATATATATAGTGCGTTGAACTGTACTAAAATAGGTTATCTCTCTGCCCCCCGCCCCTCCTCTTCTTACCCTCCTTCTCCTAATTCTTTCCCCTCCCACATCTTTCCCTTAGAGTTTGAGTTCTCATAACAATAAGGGCCTCATGCAGAGAGCAGCGAATTTAAAAATTGGCGAGTTTAATAAAAAGTAGCTTTTTTGGAGAGTTTTTTTCTCCATATGCAGAAATGTGCGATGTTTGGCATTAATGCGTGTGGCGAGTTTGAATTGGAGAGATGCGCGCTGCAGAAATGTGTTAAAAAAAAATCGCGCATTTTTTTTTCCCTTTCCTATAGGCGGCGAGCTCCATCTATTTGCCAACTTTTCTTGGCGAGGCAAATAGTAGAAAATTGCGCCATTTTCTTGGCACGAACAGCCGCTAGATGCCGTTCGCGGCACTCTGAATTAGGAGAATTTTAAAACTGGCGAGATGTAGGTTCTCGCCAGCCGCGCGGCGAGATTTTGAAAAAGAAAAAAAAATGGCGCGTTTTCCGTAACTCGCCATTTTCGGCAGTTTTCTGCGCGAATTTCCCCAAAAAATGGCGAGATTTGAAATAGCGCTGCTCTCTGCATGAGGCCCTAAATCTTTGTTCAAATAAATAATTTATCTGTGCAGAATTCTCCTTCACTACAATTCTGCTTATAAAAATGCATTTGAGAGACAACAAGCATTAAGTAATAAATAAATGAATATACCATATAGATTTACGATCCAGAACATTTCAATCACATCCTTTCATTCTACTGTCATCTAACTTTATGATTCTAAGTTCCAATAATCGTGACCTTCAAGAGAAATAATTCCATTGACCTTGAACAATTGGCTTTTGTGACATGCAACATTCCCTTGTGAACAATTATGATTGTAGAGAACACACATTTCATGAATAATGACTTCCTTGAAAGCATTTTAGAGATTAAAAAAAAATCAAGAATTAAAACAAAATATATTACAGCAAGTGGTAAACCATGAACACCATATTGTCTCCCATAATAATCTCTTTATTCTTTCAGTTTTATACAATTCAAATGTATTTTCCAAGCACATGTTTAAACACTGCAGTTGACTTAATGATAACTGAGATATAACAATGGCTCATAAAGCAGTATTAATAGATAAACAAGCCAGAATGGGATCACTGCACATGCATATTTCCTGCCATGTGAAAACCTTTCTTGTTTATACTGAATGATTATCTGTATTTGCATTTTGAAGCAAATCACAGCATTTATATCAAGGGACCTGATCAATAGCCACTTTAGCATCTTCTAATACAAACAGATTTATTTGTTCTTCGTGGGAATAGTTTGAAAATTCATTACAATGCTTTAAAAAAAAAAAGCAGATAGTAAAGTAATTGAACATTATTTGTGGGTTCATTTATTAAGGAAAGCCAGTCACTTCCTCACTAATGTGTACTCGGTTTTGTACTTAGCATTATAATTGAATATGTTTATTAAATCAGCTACACATAACAATGCAACCCAGACAATTCTATGAATCGCATCATTATTATAGCAATTTCCATTTTTCACAACCCTCCAAGTGTGGTCACTGTATTTGTTTTGAGCTGCTAGGTGTTTACCAAACACATTGGAAGTAAAACTAAAGAAAGGTAAATAGATAATTTCAAAATATTTCAGAGTCAGAGGCTTAGGGAAATCATTCTTGAGCTGGCATCTTTGCCACTGATTGGCTTCAAAAGTTACACAGGTACAGTACATGTGAAGGAAATGTAAATTACAAAATACTGTGATATACTATATAATTATTAGACATCAAGTGATTGTTATACAGGTAGGTTTGCCTAAAATGTGATAGTAGCTCAACACAGCTATGGGTAGAACCCATCATTTTTACTCCCTTGTTATTCTTCAATAAGTCATTAAACAAAACCCAATTGTAATTTATATAGTTGTATGGTTTGGCTTCCAGTATGTTTACAAGTCTTAAACAGACCCGGCAACGCTAGCCAATCCGCCTTCCAGGCACGTTTCCGCTGCTGTGGGTGCGTGGCTTTGTACCTTCCCATCTCAGTTCCGGGGTCTTGCCTTGTTTGTGGGTAGCGCGAGCGTTACAATATGGCATTATGTTAAGTCGAGACCAGCACAATACATGTACACATTTACAAGCTTTTATTACATTTGGGATTGGTGTATAATATGCCTTTAATTTAGATTTTGGTATTTCATTTCTTGTATTTTTTTGAAATGGTACTTTATGTAAAGTCCCTACAAGCTTTCCTATTCGAGCAGCTTCTCGTAGGGTTGGTGTTAGTGTTATTTAAATAGACACTTACTGTAGAACTTTTCTGCAGGTAAAGAAAAACTTGTATAGACTGTGGGGTCTATTTACTAAAGAATCCTGGCTGCAAAAATGTGGCAATACCAGTGAATAAAAAAAGGCATTGGGCCTTGGATTGTTTTTTTTATGGCTGGGCATCATCCCTATTTGTATCTGGTCCCGGGGTTCTACATTTTTGTAAATCTACATTTTTTTATTAAAAAAAAGAAGAAAAGCGCACGCTCCATAGTGTAAAAACGTTGATCAAATTAAATCTAGATCAAGAATAAAAAAGGCTCACAAACAAAGAGTGAATATGTGCATTGTGAGATAAATTCTCATAATCACCAGCCCGATGATAAATGATATCGGCGGAGGTCCTCTTCTGCTCAAGATCTGCTGCTGGCGTAGATTCCAAATGCTCATGGCAAATGTCAGTGCTTGTGGAGGTATAGCCGGCTGACATCCACCAACTTTCCAACTGGCGTGATGGCGTATAATGTGTAATTGAGGTCCCTACGAGTTTTGGTCACTGGGAACACCAAGGTTTAACATAATGACGGGATAGAATTTTAAATACCCATAAATTGCTATGGAGACCACATTTATGGGAGGCAGTAAAATAATTAGCTAATCTTTTACTAAAATGGCATAAGTAGAGGCGCATGCGCGAGGCTGGAGCGGATGGCAGCATAGAATCTGAGCTCCGTCCCCCACCTCCAATAACAACTTTAAAAAGTCAGTAACCGACAACCAAAAAAACCTTTAAACACAGTGTCAGCACGGTAGATACTCCCGTGATGGCCTCGCTTACCTCCAAGAAGAAAAAAGAAGGCGATTTAAGGAGATATCTAGGCCGTTCTACCCCACGGAGCGCCGGTACAGCGATGGCGCCAGAATCAGCCGCAGGGTCCGAATCGGAGCGGGAAGAGGACCCCCCAGTTGAGCCCACACAGCTGCCCGTCCGAATCTGCGATTTTGACCGTCTCTACCAGGACATGAAAAACATGATTTATGTAGGGCTCCAGGACTTAAAAAACGAAGTGCAGGGCTTGGGGGAAAGGACGGGGGCCCTCAAGGACAAAATGGCGACCGCAACTAAACAGATTAAAAAGGCGGACAAAAAAGCCACATACATGCAAGCCCAGATAACGGAGATACTGGACAGGCAGGAGGATGATGAAAACCGGGATCGCCGCAACAATATTAGTGTTCGCGGCGTCCCAGAGGCAATCACGGATATTGAGGAATTCATTGCCAGGTGGTTGGAGACACTCCTGCCTGAGATACCTGAAGCAGAGCGGGCCATGGATCGCTGCCACAGAGCCCTTAGAAGCCGTCCTGCAGCAATGGAGCAGCCGCGCGATGTTATCGCTAGGCTGCACTACTTCAAAACCAGGGATGCAATCTTTAAGTGCACCAGAGCGGAGGGTACCTGCCGGTTCGAGGGAACCACGATGCAGTTGTTTCAAGACCTGTCCCCGCTCACGTTAACGAGGAGAAGGGCACTACAACCCGTCACTAGGCTGCTGAGAGAACGGGCAGTTCGTTATCGTTGGACCTTCCCGTTCGGCCTATTGGTCATTAAGAACGGGAGGGCCATATCAATGAAAGAGCCGGGGGAGAGTGAGGACTTCCTCAATAAACTTGGTCTGAAAGAGGGCCCAACAAAAAGCCCCAGGAGGAAAGAACGAGAGGAGGCAGAGTGGAGAACCGCAGGTCCATCCAAATCACCCCGAGACCCTGCAGTCCCCGCAGTGATCTGAGGCAAATGTCTAACTCCTCAAACGGACTGAAAGTTAGGGTAGCGGTTTACCCAATAGTTAAATAAACAGAGAGCTTGTCACTTTGAGAACCCTTCCAGGTTCACTAACCCGCTGCTGGTGTCACCATGCGTGCTGGACTGCTTACCCTGAAGCAAGCCCTGTCTCAAGAGTGACCTGAGACATCAGCTGAAGTAACAGCGACCTGAAAACCACCCAAAACACCTAAACCCCTACCTGATGATGAAAATGGCCGGTCGCAGTGGAACGCAAGACACCCAACATGGCGCCACAGAAGTAGCCTCGCCGCATGGCATCATTGCGGAAGTGGAGCGCTTCCCGGCGCAGGAGCAGGTGAGGGGACGTCCTTCTCCACGGGCTCGTTGAGGGAAAATGGCGCCCGCCGGAAGGACGTCACCGGAAGTAGAGCGAACGCCATCTTGGAGGGGGCAGACAGACGGGCGAAACCGGAAGTCCTCGTCAGCCGGCGCTGGAAGACGCGTAAATCTCGCGGGATGCTGCCCATAATAGAACACAACCAGCCACCTACCCACCCACAACCCGGCAGCGCAAAATAGATGGAACGGCAAGCCGGGGCCCCGGCCGCGACCCAACAAACAGCAGAAGCGAGCTGACAGCAGAGGCAGCGAGGGGGGAAAGTCACCTGACCATATAGAGGATAGAAGGGGATAGCAGATAGTGAAGCATGGCAGAGAGCACACCATATCAGAGGGAAGCAAGCAGAGCAACACCACTCACACCGCTCAGCTAGATTAAGGGGTCACAGTTGTATAAACAGGGAGGGCTGGTCAAGGGGCAAGACAATATCTAACCTCAGGGCAGTAGCGCGCAGAGGCACATACCATAGCAGAGGCATGCAGGAAGATACACGAGCTGCAGGAGAACAGGGGCAAGCAGTTACACTCTGTATTTCACACTCTACTTTTGAAGTAGACTTTTTGAAGCACGCGACTACAGCGAGAGTCTTCGATGCCACCAGACACCTGGACGCACCTGGACTGGCACCCCAGCCCCCGCCATAGAGCTACACCCGAAAAGCACCAATGGGCTGCAGTCCGAAACCTCAGAAAGAAACAAATGACCCTCGGCGCTGACACCATGGGCTCTGACGGTTGATTACAAAAGAGAAAAGGTTTGGAAATACACTCATGAGTAAAGGGATCACTATTATTTCACACAATGTGAAAGGCTTTAACAGTCCAGGGAAACGCAGACTAGCTATGGCGGACTACAAAAAAACAGACCCATAATTCTATTACAAGAAACACATTTTTCTAAATCTAGTTCACCAAAATATATTGATTATAGGTTTAGGAATTGGTTCTCAGCTTCAGCCAACAAAAAAAAAAGAGGAGTAGCCATTCTACTGCATAACCGTTTGCCCTTTGCGATTAAGACCATTAAAAAAGACTACAACGGCCAATTTCTGATTATAAGCGGCGAAATAAGAGGTCAGCCGATCACACTGGCAAACGTTTATGCGCCAAGTGAAGGCACAGAAGCTTTCCTGGAAAGGTTCTTCTCCGTCCTCCAGAGGATAGCACAGGGATGCGTAATACTAGGGGGCGATTTTAATCAGACACTAGATCCAGTAATGGATAGATGCACCCCGAGCGGCAAGGCTGACTCAAAGGTCAGACAAACCTGGAATAGAGGGCTGAGAACTAATAACCTTTTAGATATATGGCGGGAACAGCACCGCCAGGACAAAGGATTTACATTCTACTCCCACCCACATGACAGATATAGTAGGATAGACTACCTCTTTGTATCCAGTAGAATGGTTTCACAGATCTCCCACTCGGGCATCCACGATATTTCGTGGTCAGATCATGCGCCGATAGAGCTGCGGTGCTCCGATTTTATTTTGGACAGACCAGGAGCGAACTGAAAACTTAATGAAGTTTTACTAAAAATCCCCGAAATTACACAAAATGTAGGGGATAGAATCAGGGAATACTTTCAGGAGAAAACGGGAAGCGTGACTTCGCAGGCTACCCTATGGGAAGCCCATAAGGCGACTCTGAAAGGAGAGCTCATAAGGATTGCAAGCAGGCGAAAGAGGGAGAAGGACAAAAAAATCAATCAGTTACAAGCAGAATTGGCAGTCCTCTCAGCTCGGCATAAAAATAACAAAGATGCAATGACCCTTAAGGAGTTGCTAGACACTAAAACCAAACTTAATATCTTGCTGACCTCCCGTGTTGAAAAGGAGCTGACATGGTCTAAGCGGAATTTTTTTGAGAAAGCAAACAGGCCAGATACCCTACTTGCCAACAAACTAAGAGACAAAAACCAAGTCTCCCAAATTCAGACAATTCGAACAGAGCAGGGGGATCTGACCTCTGACCCCAAAAAAATAGTTAATGAATTTAAAACATATTATGAAACCCTTTACGATGGGGCGAAGGTGGCACACACGCCAACCACAAAAGCACGACTAAAGACGTTCTTAACAGAAGCTCAATTGCCTAAAGTGACCAGAGAGGAGAGGGACGCACTACAGGCAGACTTTACTATCGAGGAACTCCTAGAGGTAATGAAGTCTTTAAAAGCAGCCAAGGCCCCAGGCCCGGATGGCTTTTCCAATCTCTATTATAAGAAATTTCGCAAAATATTAGCTCCTCATCTACTAAAACTGTGTAATTCCTTCCTGGATGGTGCCCCCATCCCGAGCTCGATGCTCCAGGCGTCTATCTCAGTAATCCACAAACAAGGAAAGGACCCAGCGGACTGTAAAAGCTATAGGCCCATCTCTTTAATAAACTCAGATACAAAAATCTTTTCCAATCTTTTAGCTAACCGCCTTAACCAGGTGTTGTCCAAGTTGGTCCATCCTGATCAAGTGGGGTTCATATGTGGTCGACAAGCAGCTGATAACACCACACGGATTATAGATTTGATTGATCTGGCGCAAAAAAAACATATCCCGTCTATGGTGCTTAGTTTAGATGCAGAAAAAGCGTTCGACAGAATTGATTGGCCCTACTTGAGAGAGACGCTGGGAGCGTTCGGCTTGGGTGGGAGAATGATAGAGGCAATTCTCGCTCTGTATCGGGGACCGACGGCGAAAGTCAGGCACCAGGGCTTCCCCTCGGAAGAATTCCGGATTAAGAGCGGCAGCAGGCAAGGCTGTCCTCTGTCACCCCTTCTCTTTGCGCTATGCATCGAACCCCTAGCGGCGCACATCCGCCTCAGCCCGAATATAGCAGGAATCCAAATTAGTGACCAGCCACATAAGGTGACCCTGTACGCTGATGACGTGATACTCACGCTATCACAGCCCCTCACCTCTCTGCCGAACGTCTTTCAATTGCTAGGGGAATTTAATGCGATATCTGGGTTCAAAATTAACCAGGCAAAATCAGAAGCCCTACATATCAACTTACCTAAGGCCACCGAGAAACTGATCACGGTGAACTTTGAATTCAAATGGCAAACCTCCTCCATAAAATATTTAGGGATAAATATCACGAAGCAATCAGGCACCCTTTATAAGGCGAATTACCCCAGACTAATACGGACACTGAAGGAAGATCTCCGGAAATGGGCAGGGTACAACATATCCTGGATTGGCAGGATTCAATCTCTAAAAATGAATCTCCTTCCCAGAATTCTGTACCTATTTCAGACTCTTCCGGTCCCTATAATCAGGGAAGAGATCCTTCGGTTACAGTCCGCAATGGTGAGGTTTGTCTGGGGTAATAAAACCCTCCGCATCAAAACTAGCACACTAATTCAGCCCACAACAAGAGGAGGATTAGCGGTACCTTGCCTGTTATCATACTTCAGAGCGGCCCAATTGACCCAAATTATCCAGTGGCACACCCACCCTAGTCGGAGGCGATGGGTGGAGCTGGAGGCGGCCTGCTGTGCCCCGGTGGCATTGCAGGACCTGATCTGGCTCCCAAATAAGGTTTGCAAGGACTTCAAACACCCACTCACCGCGATTGTCAGCTCTTTGGCAGTATGGGACAAAAGCAAATATAAACACGTCTTAATGAGACAACACTCCTTGATGACCCCAATTTTGGGAAACCCTGATTTCGCTCCGGGCCTGCAGAAGAAGGATTATATTATATGGACACAGAAGAGCTACACTCGCCTTTTACACCTGGAGGGTAGAATATCTATCAAACCGTTTGAGCAAATTAAGTCTGAAAAATCAGTTCCAAATTCAGAATTCTTTAGATACCTCCAGCTAAGAGCTTTCTATGATAAATTTCCCATTTGGGCTCAACGCACTAATTTTGAACAGCTCTGTTCTACTGGAACAAGAACCAAGGGACTTATCTCTGCGATGTACGGGGCGGTAGTCTGTCCGACTCCTGACGCCGACGTGACATTAAAATATAAGAATAGATGGGAAAGAGATCTAGGGGACACACTAGAGGACGAGGACTGGGACTATATTGTCTTGGCGGCAGCTAAGAGCTCAATCTGCACGACATTGAAGGAGAACGCGTATAAGGTCCTGATGAGGTGGTATTTGACCCCATTACGATTATCAAAGTTTGTCAGGGGCTACCCTCCATTGTGCCCTAAACAATGTGGGGAGCAGGCAGACTTGCTGCACATGCTGTGGGGTTGCACCAAGATACTCCCAATCTGGGAAGATATAAGAAATTGGCTCCAGAGAATTCTCGATTGCGCGATCCCTTTGAACCCCTGGTTGTTTCTGCTGGCCAGACACACCCCGGGGTTAAACAGGTCGGAGCACAAATTAATTGCACATTTTGCAACTGCTCTGAGGTGCGAAATCGCAGCATTGTGGAAGCAGCCCGAACTACCAAATATCCCAAAAATCAGAAATAGAATTTGGCATGTTTGCCGGATGGAACAGTTAACGAGTCTGGTTAACGACACCGGCACAAACTTTCTAAAAGTCTGGGCTCCATGGTTAGCCCTGAACGATATCCCAGGGATCAATGCCTCCAACATACTGCTTTAATAGCTCTAGACGCGTTCTCCTTGGATGAGTGTGGCTGACGGGGAGACATAGAATACAGTCAGCAAAGAGGGACAACTAAATTCGGCAGTAAAGTGAGTGAGCAGGGGCTAGTGTACACACTCGCGGACGTACGCAAACATTAAGATAGCAGCTAGCCCGAGATCTGACGGACCTGAAGTCTTCAAAGCCCAAATGATCCGGAGCCTTTCTGTGGCCGTAATCTCCAGGACGAGCCCAGCTGATCCGGAGCCTTTCTGTGGCAGCCTCACCCCTTCCCCCCCCCCCTCCTCCCTACCTCTTCCCTTGTGTAGTCTGGTTGTAAGTCTGGTTGGTCTGTGCGTAACCCCGGTATGTCTTTTGTGAGTCCAAATACAAAATGAGTTGTCATGTGTACTGTTATATACGACAATGGGTTGGTAGAGTATGTGATGATTGTACCATACACTCAATAAAAAAAATTTTGGTTGAAAAAAAAAATGGCATAAGTAAAAAGTAATTTAAACATAAAAACAAATTCAAGGAATGAGATGATCAATTCAGAGCCTTGAGGATATGACATAACAATATAACAATAACATATAATAACTTTAAAAATTCTTTTTTTTTTCTTTTAGAGTTTTGTTTTGGATTTGGGTGATCCAGTGAAAAGCTGCCCTGAGTCCCGCTTTCTATTTTTTTACCTGATTTTTCATATCATACTATCATTTTTTAATTATCAAACGTTATATCACTTTGTGCAACAAGGATATTAGTCCATTTTGGATTATTGAATTTTTCTTTGATCATTTGTGGACAGTTGGATTCATATTAATTGTTGGTGGCTACACTTATTTCACTTTTTTCACGTGTTTGGTTTAACACATACTACCTACAGTAGTTAGATATACGGAATCACTATTTATATACATTTGGTGCTGTATTTTTTTTGTTTATTTGTACATTTGTTTATGGTAATGTCTTATTTTTTTCCCCATTACTTTAATTTGGGTGTATTTATAGTGGTCAAAAGCATTTTTAGCCACATTTGGCTAACAGGGCTAATGACCATTACTAAAAATGTATTTATTTATTTATTTATTTATCAATGAAATCTTTGACCAGGAAAAAATATTGTACATTGAGAGTTACCTCTCGTTTCAAAGATGTCCTGGACACAGAGTTATGATGACAATACGGTATATGTACATGTCAGCTGTTAGAGGCTCCTCCCTCCCAGGTTTTAAGCCCGTCCCTCCCCACTTCCCAAGTCAGCAGGCCTTTTTCATTTTACTGGATATAGATCAATGTTGGTCTTTCTCCCTCCTAATAGAGGTAAATGAGAATTGTAATCCTAATAGAGGTATATTAGTATTGTATCTGGTAGTGTTAGGACCTCCGAACTGGGTCTGCCTTGTCGTGGCTCGCAGGCTTACAATGCTTTGGCCAAAGGGTTAAACTAAATGACCCTTTTTCAAGAGAATATATAAGTATTTTACTGTGTATTTTTGTCATATAGGATGTAGCATTGGGCTTCTCAGTTGCTTGTTGTATACATTTGCCACGCTCAATAGCTCTCCCTTTTGACACTTATATACATATACATTTTGTGGGGGCTATGGGGTTCCCAAAAAGAGCTTGCTGGAGTTCTGTGTGTTGTTTGACAATACATGGTTACATTTTATGAACAGTGGCAATACATTACATTTACAGACATTTCATTGGGCAGTTAGAGATAATATATTATGGGCCTATGTAACAGTTATAGACAAGGTTTAAATTGTGTTAGAAGAGAGAGGATAGGCCTGCAATGTGTGGTATTATAAGTCTTTACCAACCCAGTAAACCAAGCAATGAATAGCAGCAAACAGCAGACACCCTGTGGCTGCCCTTCAGCTCTCGCCAAAGGCTATCGGCCTTTGGGGTGATGCAGATTTAGGCGGAAGGGGTTCTGAAAGAGTTCAGCTGGTCTTTGAAACTCCTGTGTCCAGAATCTAAAACACAGCAGGGGGTGGCTAGCGAAACATATAGCAGCAAGAAATTCCAGATATTAAACTTTAGCCTGCTGGTTCTGTGCAGAGGGGAGCAGTTCTTGGGGAATACTTTTAGATGTCAGACTTTAGGGTGACAGAGATGCTAATGTGGGAGGTTATATTTGTTGGGGATTAGGCTAGGGAGGGGCATTGGGGGTATTTGTTATTGGGATTGTGGTTATGCCCCTGTGGGGTAGGGGTTGGTATGGAGTTTACCCATAGTTTGCCTTAGCAGTTAGTAAGACATTACTAGCCACTATGGTAGCCAAGGGGGTTTATAATTTTATTTTATTTTGTATTAACTCCTCTTCAGCCTTTAGTGGTTAGCTAGCCATGGAAACGCATGACTACTACTAATGGATTAGTATCTACTTAAATGTGTTTTATGTAATATTTATCACCCATTCCATATTTGTTTAGCTTATGTTTCCTAGAGTATATACAGATATAGCAAACCTTAATCTTTTCTTGTCTCCGTCCATGATGATTGTAGCCCGGACAGATTAATGCGGTGGGGGGTTTAATCCAGAAACATGAACCCTCTACAGCGAGATCCCGCCAGGCACAGTCTCTAGCACAAATGGCCATGATGTTGGTTACAGTAATTCTTACTACAGCTGTATGTAATGTTCATTCTATGCATAGGCCAGATTGGGCTAACACATACAGTAGGTGATAAAAACATGCAGTATTTGTGCGGCGTTAGGCCAGTTAGAAATATTAGGACTTGATGACTAGCATCAAAATGACATTTGTGAAATTAAGCTATTTTGGTGACGGCTGTGATATTTTAAGTTGCCGCGGTAAAAATATGGTGTATTATTAGCGGTACAACATTTATCACTTGCAGCATCACAATACTACATTGTTTTGCCTATAATACTGCATTTTGTTGTTTGATGACTCTAGGCCTTAATGTCAAAATATGTTTTTGCCTAATAATTTTCACCAGTGGAACCTTATCAATTTGAACCAAGACTCTTAGCAACCAATCAAAATAAGCCGTTGGCTGATCTAAAGTTGAGTTTGTTTGAAAAAAGGAATCTATATACTGTATATCATTAAAATAGGTAGATAATGTTCGAGGTACGATATGATAGTGTTCTACATCCAATAGAAGATATAAGTACAGTATGAAAATGGATCATGGAAGCAAACCAAATTCACATAAACTTTGTCCTTGTCACAATTGGTGATTCAGAGCATTGAGTAAAATTCATAGAATTATGATTTTGTGTAAGCTTTTGTTATAACCATCTTCTAAAACATGTCATTCTATGGTGTATAGAAATACCAAATATTCATTAAACACTGTTAGATTCCATGACAGGGCCTATGATTGAATTTTCAATACAATCAGGCTCTCTGTCAGTTTAATAACAAGAATTTTAACATGCCCATACCAAAAGCCACCGAAGCATAATATTGCTTTTGCCAGACTAAAGCTTGTTTCTAATTCTCAGTTTCTGAATCCCACAAAAACCTTACAAATGTTACATTGTTTTGAGTAAAGAAGACTGCTGTCTGTGTGTGTTGCAATATACGCATATTAAGAATGCATAAACACCTTTGAATTTCAATGAAAGAAAACATCATTAGAAGGTACATTTGATATTTTTTAATTATTATTTATTTTAGCAATAAACAGCATTGCATTATATTTTTAATAGAAATTAAATCAGGCAGTACAAATCATATTAAGCCTCATGTGGCAAGAAAACTATTACAGAGATGAATAAGAGAGTCCCTAGAGCTTTTCTCCTGCATGCTCGATTTACAATAGGCATTTAGGATCACACTGAAAGGTGTCAAAGATGAATAAAAGAGTACCAATTGGGTTTATACCCTTTGGACAGTTAGTCCTTCATAGAATATTCTTTGACATTGACCAAGCAGCCCATGCGTGAAAATGAAGGCAGGGGATACCAGATACATAAAACAGCTGCAGAGGAATCCAACAAGAAAAGAGTGAAGGTCTTGAAAAGGTAGGCCTGTCAAAAGACATTAATTCAGGCCCTGCAATGGAACTACTGTATACACTGCTGCTATGTAGTTTCCTAGTTTCATTGAAAGTAGAGGTGTGCACTAGACCCTGTGTTTTCGTTTAAAAAAAAAATGGTTTGGTTTTGCCAAAACCTTTTAATTGGTTTGGGATTATGGGGAAAATGTGAATTTGATTTAAAAAAAATCATAATGTCATCTTATCTGGAGCCATTCTTGGTCCCTATTTAAGCATTTATGTAAATTAGAATCAATTTAGCAAATATAATGATAATTATAATGTGGTTTACAGATGTAGCCAACGTTATTGCAGCACACAGTGCACTCCCATATGTAAATAGTGCAATAGCACTGGCCCCTTCTCACTCGTGACTGATTCTAAACAATGGCCACTTCTCCCGTTGCACCATGCCAGGGGTTGCAATAACATTGGCTATTGTACATGAGTATGTCTGTTTCCATTGTCCAAGAAGAATACGGCAAGGTAAAAGAAAGATAGGACAAGACTAGTAAGAAGACTATTAAAACTGTTTATTTATTTCAGAAATGTTTCACATATGGCGTAAAACAAACAGTGGGGATAGGCTACAGAAAGAAAAGAAGAGAGGGGAAGGGTAGCATGGTACACATACTGTATCGATACAATTTTAAATTAAATATATTATGCTGGGGATGGAGTGTATCAAGGAAAGGATGCTTTTTTTCAAATAAGACTTGGAGATGAGGGCTACTAATTTAATGAAATCAAGAATGTTATATTGGAGACAGAGTTCATTAAGGATGAGTTTTACTTGTGGCCTTGAGCAATTGCGCTTTTATGCAGGCAAAAAATACTCACTAGACCCCGCTGCAGTGATGGTAGTCACAAAGCACTGTTATGCACAAAACACATGCAAAAGGTTTTTTCAGGAACAAAATTCAAATACGAGGTTTATGTCCTGGGAACTTTCCTCCATTGTTATTGGGACCTATTTTAATATCATCCAATTTGGAATCAGCTGCTGTGTCTTTTCTGTATTGAACATGCTGCTGTTTATTTTGATGCTTCTCACCATTTTTTGGCCGTAGTCTCCTGTGATGGTCACCTACAAGGCTGCCAGCCATGATTAATATTCTTTCAGAGAATACCCTGAAAGGCGGACAGTTTAAGTAAACCATAGTCAGTCCGTATAAAGAGTTCCATATTTTTGCCTCCCAGTATATAAACAGGTTATCCCTGATGTCACCTTTTCTGAAAAAAACTTCCTCCATTATTAGAAATTATTTTAGTCTAGCAGCACAATATTAAAGTCTATCTGTATCTTCTGTATCTGAGTCCAAATTACATTATGGGTTTCATTTGAATCTTGTTTGGTACTTATTGGCACAAATAAATTTAATAACAGTGTAAACACCACAGCTTCAGGGAAAGCTGAAGGAGGAGGATGCCCATGTGACTTGAGCGGAAAGGAGCTCTTTGCATTTATTGATATTTGTGCCTGGTGGTAGGAAATATGGCAAGTTTGGCTTAAACTGTAGGTCAAGCATGGTTACAAAAATGTAGTGCTCAGATACTGTATCAATATGTTGAAAACCCTTGCTCATTAAACACAAAAATTAGGTAACTAAGGTAGGAGTTTCTACAACAGTTATTTTTCATATAGTTCTTCTGTTTCTCCAGCTGCTTTTTCCAGAAGATCTGACTCAAGGAAACACTGCCTGAACTCTCTTCCCACATTGCAATTTAAAAAAGGTTGCCAACAGTAAGGGTTGTTGTCTCCACAGAGGGCAGTGAGGTCACCCCCCTCTTCTTTTTCCTTTTGCCGCCAGGTTACAGGTGTCTAGTCCAAGGGAGGTAGGAAAAAGGGAGTTCACACATAGAGGCCGGAGGCACCTATCAGGCAAAGGACATGGTGCAATGTTATGTACCAGATTGCAGTGTTCTCCATGTCAGAAAAAGGATTCTAATATCTGGAGCCAGCAGGTCTGGGCTCAAGATACAGCTGAAGAAGCGGGCTATGCAACATAGACCAGGATAGACAGGTACAGTAAGTACAGTATCATAGGATTAAGTAGAAGCAAAATAATTCAGGCCCTAAAATGTGGGATTTACAGGAGGGAAAGAGTCTGATTTTATAAGTCGTAAGTTATTATATACCTCCCCAAAGAAATCTATAATATTACACCTGTAGAGATACAAGTGCAGAAAAAGGAACACACCTCGGAAATATTCCAATTTAAATAATTTGAATATACTTTGAATATCGAAATTATCCAGGTATCTCAGGTGTATTCCTTTATGTGCCCATATGTGTTTGGTTTAAGTACATAAGTCTCTCTCTTTCTCTTTGTAACACCACAGGCATTACACAAGCTTTGTTATTTGAAGGGAACACAGAAAGTGATAATTTAACCTGATGTTTAGTCCATGCAAATGAGTTCAACAATGACCGTTGTTGTTGCATAAACTCAGGGATAATAACGTCCATTATTTTCCCAGATTTAACAGGACTTAAGGTAACTAGGTAGGGATCTCCAGCAGGCAAGCTGGAGAATTGAAGCACAGCTAATTTGACAAAAGATGCAGGGCTAGACACACAAACTGGTTAAAAACTGTTTAATGAAACATCACAATGATGTATAGCAGGTACAAAAACACAACAAAAGCGCTTTGTCAAAAAGTGTAAGAGTAGATCAAATGCTGGAAAAATATCTATCTCAACCGGAAGCCACAGGTGCGATACCAGGGACTCACTGCCCCCACAGAATGAACCCACGTGATAAGGTGCCCAGCAATCAGAACAGCGGCCCCTCCGGAAAAGAACAGCAATACATGGAGCAAATATTATACAAAATCATAAAAATATATTAACCCCTGTAGCAAATTATCTTTATACACAACTAAATAAAACAACAATCTAAAAACAACAACCTGCAAATGGATTCTTGATAAAGGAAGGCAAAGCGCCTCATGCAGTAAAGTCCAGTAGATAAAAAAAAAACCAAGGTTTTTAAATCTCCATTTTTGATAGCGTTGCTATCACGGTATGCAGAAAGCCCAGAATACCTGTGAAAGCAACATTTGCAAAAATGACGAGTAGCCAGCGACGAAATGATCGCTCCTGTGTAAAGGGCTCATCTGGCGAGTTGTTCCTGCTGCAGAGAGAGAGAGCTTCCTCTCTTGGTTCAAATCTTGGCCTAATGATTTTTTTAAATGTAAATTGTATTACTAGTAGCAGGGGGTCTCCGGAGCATAACCATGTTTATTTCAGGTCCAGGGACCACCTGCTTCCCGAGATACAGGCCCCGTTATGGGGTACTGGTATCTACTGTGCATTTAACTGTCCAGGCCAAGTGACGCTACAAAAAAATAGTAATAAAATATAAATTAAAATATGTAGTACGCACCAATACACAACCTACCCCCTGTGCCCCCACATAAAATTATTATTTATTTTAACACACAATTGATAACATAGGTCGGCGGGGGACCCCGGGTGGTCCCCATGGGTGTCCGGGGGTCCTCGGGTGGTCCCCGTGGGTCCCCGCTGGCCTGCAGTACCATGCCTGTTATAATAAAAAAAATAAAGATGGCATCCATTTCAATAAATACACCTTCCCCCCCCCCAAACACATACAGTTCAGTAATGTGCAACATATCTATTATCCAGATATGGATAATAAATCATTTGCCCATTAGTAAACAAAATATTAGCCAGCCAGCATAAATAAAGTAAATATAGCCTTCGACTTACCCCTGCAATTATGAAGGGTGTCCTTGTCAGCATACTGCAAGGCCATGTCCTCCATTGCCAGAAATAATACATTAAAAATACAATCTAATGGCCCCTAACCCCTTAATCCCCTTAGCGGTTAATAACCGCTAAAGTAATTAAGGGGTTAACCCACCCTCCCCCGCTACCCACCTGGGAGGCCTAACCACCACCCTGGACCCACTGTACCCATTGATTGTTATAGTTGTACAACATACCCATATAATATGTGCATGATAAGCTACTTTAGCAGTCAATGGTCACCCTAATACAAAAGCATGAATGTACAAAATACACAATAATAAAACATATACAACACGCACCTAAACCCCCAAAAATAACAAATTAAATGCACTAGCCAACAAATCAATTACCTAAATAAAACCACTAGGCATTCAATTAAAGAAATGAAACCACTAGGCAATCAATTAAATACATCACACCACTAGCCAAACAATACATTTAATGCATACAACACACAACAATTAATTAATACAACCAATAAGCAACACATCAATTAAAACCAGTAACCAACAAAATACATAATTAAAAAGAAACTAATCAATCTGAATTTGTTTTTTAAAAAAGCCATCACAATTAAAAACAATTTAATCTAAACAATAAACAGAATTCGAGAATATAACAGTCAATAGAATAAATGCATTTCGCCAAAAATGCATTGACTACCACTGTCTTAATCTGTACCCTATACAGGCACAGATTAATACATTAGTACTCAATGGGCATTGGAAAACATAAAATAAGAAAAATCCAATCAAAAAACTGTAAAAACAAAATTACAAACATTCAATATTTATCTTAACTTTAGAAGCGTTGGCCCTTCGAATCCTGTGGGAAAATGCAGATAGTAATTAAAGGGTTAACCCACACTCACCTGCTACCCACTCGGGAGGGCTAACCACCCACCCTGGGACAAGTACACCCACCCATTGTTTGGCACAGTGGTACATTAAACCTATATAATATGGGCATGATAAGCCACTATAGCAGTCAATGGCCAAACTATTAAAACAATCAAACACAACAATACACAACAATTAAAGAAATAAACAAGCACCTAAACGCCACAACAATAATAGAACTTAAAAGCCTCAACTAGACATCAATAAAATTATTCTAACACCAAAACCACTAAAGAATAAAAATTATGTTATACCAAAATAATAGAATACAATTAAATAAACACCTAACCAACAAAACAAATCAAGAAATAAAACCGCAAGCCAATCCTAAAAAGTACTAAAAACAAGCCATACAAATACCAAACAATTTAGTGAAAACAATAAGCAGAAATAGAAAAAAATAACAATCAATTGTAAACAAGCATTTGCCAAAAAACGAATTGCCTGTTACTGTATGTATCTGTACCCTGCATAGATTAATACATTAGCAGTCAATGGGCAATAAAAAACATAAAAATAAATAAATACAATCAAAAAACCTGAAAAAAGTTATTTACATAATTTAATATTTATCTTACCTTTAGAAGTCTTCACCCTCTGAATCCCGGCGTTTCAGGAAGCTCTTGACCCGTGACATCATCCACTGCAATCCGACTCCATCCTCCTTGAAGATCAGCATCAGGTACAAAAATCTTCTTCCCTCTTATTTCTCCTTCTATCTTCATCTGTCATTCTTTTCTTTAATCTTCTATATTCTTTTTTATAATCCAATAGAGCCCCATCAAATCCAGCAACTGAAGTTGTCTCGACATCTTCTAGAGCCAAAATGGGACAGAACAGACCTTATATAGGGCCTGTGAAATCACATTTTAGGGTCAGATGGTACAGCTTCAATCTGATTGGACGCTGTATCATGTGACCGGCTTTTTTTTAAAAGATGTGACGTCATCTCCAAGGGAGGTACGTCACATCCTTAAATCCATGTGGTTTATATCACGTGGTATTACAGCCAGTGGGATTGAAGACAATCCCATTGGTTCCAGTACCATGTGATATGTTCAATTAGTTAAAAGGATGTGACATCAACCATTAAAGTGACGATTGTTCCCATGGGGGTTTGTATTCCCTTTTGATCTCTGCGGTTGAGCCCATACTGGCTCTTATAAGGGGAGGCGACAAACTGGGTTTGCTCACAATCAGGGAAATATTCTGGATTTTCACCCTCAGTACTTTCGCTCTACGTGGTATTAATACTGATTGGTAACTCAAACATATTGTTTGTGCCCAGTCAGGAGATGGTTCTTTGATCCCCTCAGATGACCAATTAATTCATTTTATTAATATGTGGTATTTGATGTATTCTGGAGCAAAGATCTCTCAGTGTTACATGGAGATATTTGATAGAGACAACATCAGTATTGATTTCGGGACTCTTCCTCAGGGATTTTCTTTCTCTTTCTTTCCTCCTGGAAACATTTCAACATGAATAATTGTAAGGGAGTGAAGAGGTTAACTCCCTTCCTAGACTGCACGGGTATCGGATTTGACACCTGAACAGGGAAGTGTGGACAATCAACTCCTGATGTAACAGGCATAAAAGACAGGAAGCTGTCAGAGACATTGAGATTGCTTCCCTCCACAGAGAGAAGGAGATGAAATGAAAGTTCTCCCAGCCGGGGAGAGTCTGGCTGTATTGGATCCTAGGACTGAAAGAAGCAGGCCTGCGGGGTCCAGCTGGGAATCACACCCAGGATAAACACAAAGACGGACAGATAAGTGAAAACCCTTTATTTGTTCTGGACAGAGACTGTTACTTTGCTCCATATACCAGGGCGTGTTTTGGGCTGGGAACCAGGTTAGTTGGCCAGCGTTGTTAGCTAGGGACATGTTGGTGTAGTTAGTTTGCCTAACGGGAATAGGATTTTATTTCATTATTTTTGTGTTATGCCTTAAAGGGGTATTAACCCAAATGTTTTGGTGGCAGTTTGGTGGCTGTTTGGTGGCAAATAAACCACTATAGTTAAGCGGAACCCTCTGTCTGCGCATCAATCTCCCCTCGCCTGCAGGCCGCTCCATCACATATGGTTGTGAGAAGTGTGATCGTGACTCAAATTCAAAGAAGTTGAACTAGCAGCCGCACTGAGTGGAAAAAGAAATACAGAAGCACAGCAACAAAGACGCTACCAGGACGTGGGAGAAGCAGCTAGAGTGGTTCAGTCAGGATATCAATCCTACCTCCTAACCAAGCAAGCTGTACGTTCCTATACGCATGCTGTTGCAGTTTTACGATTTGCTATAAAGATGAAGTTGAAGAAAGAGATTCCAAAGCTAAAAGAGACACGGTTACAGAAGGTGTCCATGAAAAAAATGGCGATAGAATTACAGGATGTACTCAAGAAACAGAGGTCTCTCACGGATGAATTAAATCTGCAGAAAAGTGAATAAAGAAAACACAGCGCCAACTTCTAAATACAAACAGTGACTAAATATCCCGCTGCTGGATTGTGGGGGGGGGGGGGGGGTGATTCAAATCCTTCCAAAAAGTAATATATAAAGGAAAAAGGAATACCAGCGCGTGAGTTAAATATGTGCCCTAATGTGCAAAAAAAAACCTATGTGTTTAAACCTATAAAACACACAATTATCCTATATACAGTGCAAAATATATCCAATCTCTGTGAAAAGTGAACTTACATACTGTAAACAAATGTCCAAGTGAAAATGTCCCACAAAGTAAGTCCACTTTGGAGAAAGTATCCACAGGTTAACTTGATCCAGATGATAGGTGTGTCTCTTCCCACTTGTTCCATTTTAAGAAAAGAAAAGAGAGAGTGACATGGCATAATAACATTTATTACAGGAAAAGATAAAAGTAGGAACACTCACAATCGTGCAATACAGCAATATATATTTTACAGGAAAGACACAAGAAGTCTCAAAAATGAGCACTCAAAAAATCCCCCAAAAAATGAAACTTTAATGTCCTCACATTTGAGGACATTAAAGCTTCATTTGTTGGGGGATTTTTTGAGTGCTCATTTTTGAGACTTCTTGTGTCTTTTCTGTATTCTATTTATCCTTGTCTCAGAGCACCGACTTGTTTCTCTCTATTATAGAGATTAGATTATGGTCTTATAAATTCCCTAGTTATTATTGTGTGTGTATGCGGTTTCTGTCTGTTTGTGTAAATATATATATATATATGTAGAGGTATCAGTACCGTGTTAGCCGAGCTTCAATAATCAAAAAATAAATAGATGATACCGTTCTGTGGCTAACGAAATGCTTTTATTTGTGCGAGCTTTCGAGATACACTGATCTCTTCTTCTGGCGATGTTACAATGAATGAAGCAAGGATTACTTAAAAACAGTGTCTCTTCGAATGTTATCTGTGCTGTTCCTTCCCCCGGTGTGGATGAGATCTATGGCTGGAGGTGTCAAAGGGTAACTGAAAGCAAGTGAAGAAAGAGTGTGTATGTGTATCAGTGTGAATAAAAATGAATGGAGAGCCCACACTATAAACAGTGCTCTACACAAGGTGTGTGTGGAGTGAGAGGGGATATAAATGGTGTGGGTGGGTGTGGAAATGTGAGAGTTTGTAGCACAACTAAAAGTGTGTGTGGATACTATGTGGTCCCTATTGGTGTATAGGGATGGAAAAATAAGGAGCTATGTTGGCTTTTCTGTGTTTAACCATTTAAGGAATACATTCCCACACCGAGGTTCCAGCCAGCTTATCATCACTGCAGACATATACCCAAAGATACCTTTACGTACACAGTATCATCCTCACACTTGTGAGTATAAATAACAGCAGACTTAAAGAAGAATACATATTTATTTGTCACAATACTGCACCATCAGTTTTATTTTTTATATCTCCACATGTTTGCGGTTCCCTTTGATCACCACATTGCCATATTCCCCTGGGATTGAGAGAGCAGTCCTGCACTGGGTCACAGCAGCATTCAAGGATTTGTTTGTATCACTTATATTTATTCAATTTATGGTTTATATGTTAATATTGGATTAACACGTGTTTAAAGCTTATAATAGAGCGCCACTTTTGATATATCACTATTTGCACCTCAGACATTGGAGCCTGGGCAGTAATGTCCCAGAGGAAGAACCCTCAAGCCCGACTTCATCCTTGCGCCTTCTTTTCTACTAAATTTTCACCCGCGGACCATGGCTATGGATCTTGACCCCTCTTCTCTCTCCAACCCGTGACTACGGCAAGTACCTCGACCTACTCACACTCTCCTACTTTGACCCGGCTACACAACCCTCACTCTGCAATCTGGACTGGGTCTCGCTGTTATAGGTTGGCGGTTATCTGTATCCCCACTTCAGCCTTGCGGTCTAACTCCTGTTTGTGGTGAGCACCGTTACACCTGGCATCTAAGCTCTGCCTCTAGTGAATATATATATATTAGCCAATAAAGAATATAACTTCTGAGCACATTTACATGTCCTTGACAGGTCTGCAACCATGCCTTTCAATCATTATAACATAGCATACAGTGCTCCCACTGCAGCAAGGGATTCTGGGAAATGACATGCAAATGAGCACACGTGTCACCTTTTGCTTGAAAAGACATTTACATGGAACACATATAAGCAAATGCAACGCTGTTCACACAGCTTTTAAGCACAGCATGGGATATGCAAAGCCAATAAAACCATTCAGATGTTTCAACCTTGATGGGTATCATCAGTGGGAGGTTGGTTGTACTGGCTTTGCAAATTTTTCAAGCTGGGTACTGATGCAGCGGCTGTTATTCGAACGCGCCTCGAATCAGTTTTCGTGTTGACCGCTGTATTCCATTCAGTATTTTCTCATTTTATCACTATTCATGCCGCGTTCGCGCAATCCGGCACCGGGCAACCAGACGCGGTAGATCTGTTTAATTTAATGGTTAATTGTTTCTTTGGATGCAATTCTTCTCGTATCCGCAATGTGGCAGAGTTAATGAATTATAATAGGTCTCACTCACAATGGATGGAATAGTTACAGACGTGTCAGAGATCCATCTCTCTTCCATTATCAAAGGGCTCCTGTCAGAGAGAGATGGATCTCTGACACGTCTGTAACTATTCCATCCATTGTGAGTGAAACCTATTTAGAGACTATTGTTTGCACATATATTTATATGGTCTGCACTATTATTTCTTCCACTTCTTTTACCTGCATATAATTTCGAGATCTGAGCGCTCCCCCCACCTGGAAGACAACGCAAGAATTCTGGACCTGGACAGTCCTTTAAGGGTGTAGAGCTGCTGTTTATATTATTCACTTTTGGTGAAGGATATTTTATTCACTATATTTATTTATATATTTTTGAAGTTCACATTTAAATATCACTTTAATATTTTCACTATTAGAAGCGCCCGGTATCATTTTTCTTTGTTGTATAAAATACCTGACTGTAGTTATGCGTTTTTAATATATTCAGCGATTAATGCTGCAGCAGAAAAGATGGCGACTGTATCTGAAATATATGAATATTTAATATCGAACTACGATTTTTACAAGTTTTCACCCGACGTTCATGGGTGGAAGCGTGCGATAAGAAAAACCTTAAGTAACGATAAGTGTTTTTTTCGTATTGGCCCTCCTGCCGGAAAGATTTGCGGATATTGGGGTGTCATGCCAGAATTTCACAGTATGTTTGATCATTGCAATCTCAAAAGAAGAAAGGTGGGTTTTAACCCATACAAGATTCGTCAATCCCAATCCAGCAATGTGCCGGCAACAGCACCACCAGCACCGGTGTCCCGTCCGACCGTCAGTAATAACCTTGTGAACGGCAATCCTTTGTACCTGTCCCCTACAGAATAGTTGGGAAATTTCCAGCCTGAGCATGATTTCGTCTACAGGTACCAGCAAGCTTGCATGTACCAGTACCAAAATGTTTTCCAGCATCATCAGCTGTCAACTACAAGTGTAGCAGGCCAGCTGTCACCTGTCAACTATAATGCAGACTTGAGGAGTCACAGTGAGTCCTCACCACCCGTTTGGCAAAGCTTATAATGAAGGTACAGTATACAGTAATGTACTACACTGTATTACACTGTACAACAGTATAATGTACATGATAGTCTTAAGTTTTTAACTGCAGTTCAAGCTGCCGTGTGTCAAAAACAAAATTATTTTTAAAACAATACAGTAGTACTGTATTACAGTACATTACAGTACATTACTTATTTTACAGAACATTACTTAAATTTTATTTATTTATAAAATATTTTACCAGGAAGTAATACATTGACAGTTACCTCTCGTTTTCAAGTATGTCTTGGGCACAGAGTTAAGACAAATAATACATGGTTACAAATACAGTTACATAAATGAACAAGGTATACATTATATACAAGACATTGCATGCACAGTTAAAGAAAATATATATTATGGGCGTAAGAAACAGTTACAGACCAGATTAAAATGTGAGACAGCCTTAGGTTTGAAAGAACTTAAACTGGTGGTGGATGTGAGAGTCTCTGGTAGGTTGTTCCAGTTTTGGGGTGCGCGGTAAGAGAAGGAGGAACGGCCGGATACTTTGTGAGCCTTTAGACCATGAACAGTCTTTTGGAGTCTGATCTCAGGTGATAAGTGCTGCATGTGGTAGGGGTGCGGAGCTTGTTCAGATAGCTGGGTAGCTTGCCCATAAAGAATTTAAAGGCAAGACAGGAAAGGTGAACTTTGCGCCTAGACTCTAGTGATGACCAATCTAGTTCTTTGAGCATTTCGCAGTGGTGTGTGTTGTAGTTGCATTGGAGAACAAAATGACAAATTGAATTGTAGAGAGTGTCAAGTTTGCTAAGGTGGGTTTGGGGTGCCGAGCCATACACTATGTCTCCATAGTCAATAATTGGCATTAGCATCTGCTGTGCGATACACTTTCTGACCAGGAGACTTAGGGAGGATTTGTTCCTGTAAAGTACCCCTAGTTTGGCATAGGTCTTGGTTGTCAGGGTATCAATGTGCATTCCGAATGTTAAGTGGGAGTCAAACCATAAGCCCAGGTATTTAAAACTAGTGACAGGGGTTAGGGTGGTGTTAGCGTTGGTTCTAATCAGGAGCTCAGTCGCTGGAAGCTTTACAAATTTAGTCTTGGTTCCAAATACCATTGTTACAGTCTTGTCAGTGTTTAAAAACAGTTTGTTTTGGGAAATCCAGTTTTCGAGTCTCAAAAAGTCAGACTGAAGTATGTGTTCAAGGTCAGAAAGGCTATGGCTGTGTGCATATAGGATTGTGTCATCTGCATACATGTGTATTGAGGCTTCCTTGCAAGCTGTGGGAAGATCATTAATGAACACTGAGAAGAGTAGGGGCCCCAGAACAAAGCCTTGCGGGACACCACAGGTGATATCCAGGGGGTTGGAGTTAGAGCCTGAGATAGACACATGTTGGGATCTTCCTGATAGGTAGGACTGAAACTAGTTTAAAGCATGCTTCCCTATTCCAGAGCTCTGGTGTTTGTTAAGCAGGATAACATGATCAACAGTATCAAAAAGCCTTTGCAAAATCTAGGAATACTGCACCAGTGAGTTGTCCCCGTTCCATTCCACACTGGATTTCATTGCAAACTTTTAGCAGGGTAGTTACGATGGAGAGTTTGGGACGAAAGCCAGATTGGAATTGGCTAGGGAAATTTGTCTTGGTATAGAAATCGCTTAATTGGGAGTGGACACATTTTTCCATGATTTTGGATATAATTGGGAGAAGTGAGATTGGCCTGTAGTTTGAGACAATGTTTTTGTCCCCACTTTTGAAGATTGGGACAACTCTGGCAGTTTTCCAGGTCTTAGGTGTATGGCCTGCAGAGAGGATAGAGTTGACTATGGAAGCCATTGGTTTGCAATGGCTGGGGCACCAAGTCGTAGGAACCTGGATTGTAGTAAATCAGGTACGCATTGGCTGCTTAGTTTTAGTTTGAGGAGCGCTTGTGTAATCTCCTCTTCAGATACTGGGCCAAATTGAAAATTGTGAGCAGTGTTGGGAGGGGGTGGGCAAATGTGGGTACTCCCAGGATGAGATTCAGGTTTGTGGTTTGGTCTGCGTTTTGCTAATAAGTTAGTGGCACACCCCACAAAGTAATAATTGAATGCATTTGCAATGTCAGTGGGGTTTGTCAGAGTAATATCCCCCTTAGTGATATTACTTGGTTGTTGATGGTTAGGAGGCTGGAATATATTGTTGATAACCTTCCAGAAGTTAGCTGGGTTTGATGTATTTTGGTGGAGGTTGTCAGAGTAATATTGTGCTTTTGCATGCCTTGTTTGCCTTGTGCACATGTTCCGCAGGCATCTGTAGTAATTGACATCCTTGGTAGTGCCAGTTACTTTGTAGATTTTCCACAAGGCATCCCTGAACTGGTCAAGTGCAATAAGGTCAGTTGTAACCCATGGAAGGTGGGCAACCGTACCCTTATTTTGCGTAGTGGAGCATCGGTATCGCAAAATTTTAAGAACTCGGATGGGAAATAGTCGAGCGCCGAATCAGGGTCGGAAATTAAATCGAGTCTGTGCCATGGGCAGTTGGTAAGGTCATCCAGAAACTGTTGTGGGTTAAAGTCTACTAGCTTACTAGTACTACTGTACTTATGTGCATCAATACAATGCAGTACTTTACTGTATGCGAGTTGAGGGGATGTTTCTCTGTTAAGTGCACTTTGAAGAATGATTTGATTGGCCGCTGAAGTATGTGACGCTGCTGCAGCTTACAAATGTAGGGAGAGGTGGGGGCTCAAGAGTCAGAGCCAATCAGAAGTTTGTTCTCATCATTTACAACGGTTAAACGGCTGCTTTAATTCCCAATGAAGCGACTTGACGCATGCGCAATACCAATAATAATAGCATATTTTTTGTTTTTCCACAGAAACAAAACTTTGACATCCAGCGCAAAAAGACAAAAGAAGGGATTTGGATGGACCTCTAATATCGCTTATTTTAAGAGTTGCTTTCGCATTGTTTGCCAATTGGGCAAACATTTAGTGACAGTGCCATTTTTATCTATCTATAGAACAATTGTGAGCTTTATAGAAAACCTTATACTGTACAGTACTGTATGCTGCTGTTTTAATATTAAATTCTTTTTGTACAGTACTGTCATCACCACTACTGTTTTACAGTACGTTGCATTGCGCAACTTTTCTTATAAACACCAAAAATAAAAATGTATATCTTTTATTCCATTCTGTATGTATTAATTATTACTGAATGCTTTCTACTTGTGCAACAGTAAATACTGTTTTCTTTTACTGGTACTGTACTGTACTGTACGTCTCATTTGGACATATTTTTTTTAATAACCGTTAAGAGAAATGCCCTTTCTTCCCGTACTGTACTCTACTGTATGTGAAGTGCGATGCTTTGTTGAACAGTTCATAAGAATTTCAGGTCTGCAATAGGGGGTCGGTCAAAAAATACTTTTATTTTTTAATGCATACAGTAATAAAAAAAAACACTTGTTGTGGTCTTTCTCTTCATTATGGCACTGCGAGATGGGGGAGAGAGAGAGGGCTGCAGCTCTGATAATACGGTAGAAAGAAACAAGTACTGGTAATTACTGGTAAAAATGATTAAACAATAACAACATTTCAAAAGATTTGTAAAAAAAAAAAAAAAAAAAACCCACGTTTTTCCCTCCCCCCCAACAGGATTTCTATACAGTTACTGTACTGGAACACTGAGAGAGGGTGGGAGAGGGGGGTTTGTGTAAGATACAGGCTTGTTTGTACATACAGTAAACACAGTAATGTAATCTTACACCCACCCCCCTTCCTTTTTCACTGCAGCTGCTGAAAATCCTGTATACTGTAAATAAACAGACACGGTTAGTTTGATTAAAAAAAAAACATTTAAAACAACTTTTATTTATTTATTTATTTATTATTATTATTTTTTTACACAAATGAATTTCTATACAGTAACATACTTATCTGTGCCTGATTGACAGAAATAAATGATTAGACAATATAAGTATTTAAAAAAAAAATTAAAAACACAATTTTTTTTTTGCACAAACGAATTTCTATACAGTAACATAATTACCTGTGCCTGATTGACTGAAATAAATGATTACATAATATCACTATTTCATAATCATAAAAAACAAACAGAAAATGATTAAACACATTAAACAATAAAACAATGCTAATTTTTTTTTTTTGGGGATGAAAAACTTTTGCACTACTGTAGAGTTTGGGAAAAGTCGTTAGCAAGAGGGGTGCCACTCCAAGCACGAGCCCTTGTATGCCTCAAAAGGCCATTTATAGTGTCTCTCACAGCTCTCATAACTGTAGGGGTAACACGGTAATAACACTCCACTTCATTCAAAATGGTCTTTCTTAAAATTGATGGCAGAGCCCTCTTTCTTTTATTTCCTTTATAATTTACACTGTGGGTCTAACCGCTGTACATCTCAAAACTGACGTGTTTAAATATTGCCAGGACAAATTTCAGGGCTACACCAGCACATCCAGTCTTGTATTTCTCCCAGTCGTGCTGGGTCAGGTCGGTCAAGATGATGTCCGGCATCGTTGGAAGCCTGGGTGCTGGTGTACGTCTGGCAGCGGACGAGGGTAGGCGGTGTGGGAGGATGCTTTCCTCCTGTTGTGGCCTTACCGGGGTTGTCACCTCGTCCTCAAAGGCATACAGGCACACGTATTCTGATGGATGGGGTGAGCGTGGGGTGCTTGGTGAGGGAAGTGTGAAGCTCACGTCATGCTGGCCACCCTCCTGCTCCTGCATCGGACATTCAGGGACGGGGACAGGAACTCGCAGGAAAGAATACATCCTCACAATCTTCCTTTCCATGTTCCTTGCCATCTTCTCCATGTTACTTGCCATCTTCTCCATGTTACTTTCCGTTTTCTCCATGCGCATATCCATACTCAACATTGTCTCCAAAAGAAGATCAACCTTTTGCTCCGTGCTGTAGACATCTGCATAGGTGAGTGGTAGAGAAGGTGACCAGGGGGTTGCCAGGAGAGCAGCAGCGTCGAGGATGGGTTGTGGATCTGGTCGGCAGGGGGTTGACAGGAGAGCAGCAGCATTGAGGATGGGTTGTGGAGCAGGTGAGCCTGGGGTTGACAGGTGAGCCGGGGGTTGTGGAGCAGGTGAGCCGGGGGTTGCCAAGAGAGCAGCAGCATCGAGGATGGGTTGTGGAGAAGGTGAGCCGGAGTTGCCAGGAGAGCAGCAGCGTCAAGGATGGGTTGTGGAGCAGGTGAGCGGGGGAGGGGATGCAAGGGGAGAACCGGGATTCCACTTGACTTGCACAGTGCTAAGTGCGCCGATCTTCTTCTTTACAAAATAAGGCCAGGGGTCTTAACCTTTGGAGCCTTCGGAACTTTTCTTTATTATGCTTTGGTTTTCGCTTAGGTTTTGGCTGGGAAACAGCTTCCGCCTTTCGCTTGGCTGGCACGGCAGAAGAAAGCTGGTTCCTGTGTCTGTAGAATCGGGGGCGATCCATGGAAACAGATGGACGAATGCACAATGAAGTATCTGGACAAGAGCAAGTTCAGATAGAGATCAGTGTGTGAGAGTCTTTGCACTTTGTCTCACCTTTTATTTAAAACATTTCGCGAGCATGGACACGAGGTGCAGGTGTTAAAAGTGGGCGGACTGTGTACTAATCCTGTCAAGTGACGTTGAGGCACATTAAATTAAAGTATAAATACATTTTGTGTATTCAATGCACCTTCAATGATCCGAAACACACAGCGTCGACGGCTCACATTCTTGCCAGCGGTATCAACTGGGTTAAGATGCCAGCGGAGGAAGTTGGGTAACCTTTTCTCATTGTTTTACATAGTTTACTGTATATCTCCTTATGTAATTCACCTTTTTCTCCCATCCTACTGTATTACAGATCACCAGATTTTAATCCCATCAAAATGGTATGGCATGAGTTGAAGGATTATACCAGAAAAATGTGGAAACCGTCCAAAAAGGAAGAATTGGAAAAGGTATACTGAATTTCTGGAACAACATACTAGCCAGATGTAATAAATATATCGATCATATTGCGACTGTGTTGCCTATTGTTTTACAACGTAATGGCCAGGCCTCGGGAAAGTAATAAGGTAAGTATGATACAGGTAAGTATTGCAGTAACACTAACCATGGCTGCAGTAATTGGTTATTTTTATTTTGCAGATCAGTTGCAGTGGTTATGTACAACCCCCCCTCCCTCCCCCCTCCCCCCTCCCCCCCTCCCTCCCCCACAGTAGTTACTGTATAGAAATTTGTTTGAGTAAAAAATGTATATATTAAAAAAAAACGTTTTTAAATAATAACATATATAATATTTGTATTGTCTAATCAATAATTTCTGTTAATAACGCATAGGTCAGTATCATACAGGTACAGCAAGTATGCCCAGTACAGTAAGTAATTGTTTATTTTTATTTTGCAGAGCAGAATCAGCAGCATCTGTGAAAAAAAGGAAGGGGGGTGTAAGATTACAATACTGTGTTTATATACAAATCAGCCTGTAAAATATACTGGACACCTAACAAGCTCCTATTGAACCCCCAAAATGTGTTATTACACAGGTTATTAAGAATTTATATTAGCGTTAGGGACCCCTGAATTGTGGTCTGCCGTGACGTTGGCTCAGGGGCTTACAACAATTTTGGCCAAAAATGTCAAACTAAAAGACCATTTTACTTAATAGATATTTATATATATATATATTTAGGCACTGTACCGTGTATGATTTTCACTGGATGTGCTAAAACTGAGCTTTGTCTGTGTTTTATGTGCTGTCTCTGGTTTTAAATTTTTAAATAATAACATATATATTATTTGTTTTGTTTAATCAATTATTTCTGTTTTTTATTTTCAGTACTGTACAGTACAGCAATACAGAATCAAATGCAACCATAACGAAGGAAAAGACAAGCCTGTACACAAATTATTGTATTTTTGCATTTTTGTATGATTTATTACCCAATAAAATTCTAAAGAACAATTATTCATTATTTGATTCAACTACTAAAGTGTGTGTGTGTGTGGGGGGGGGCAGCTTTGAAGGCCGTATGATAATCTTATTAACAGTTCTGTGGTGTGGGAGGGGTGTTGTGTTGTTGATAAGCAGTGAACTCCAAGATGGCTTGGCACAGCACAATAGAAGAAGCTTTGAAGGGCTTATGGCACGCATGCGTGGCAGGCATCACAGCCATTTTTAGCCAACATGGTAATCTTATTAGCAGTTGAAGCAAAGCACGACACATTTTCTTGAATGGCTCTTTGGGGGGGGGGGTGTTGTGTTGTTGATACTGCTAACAAACCCACGTGAACTTCACCGCCTAAGACCTTGTGACTGACAAGAACGGAAAGCTTGCTTCTGAATGATCACAGGATGACCGGATTTGCGAACATGTTACTGTAATACAGCACATGTTTTTTTCTTTAATCATATAGTATTTGCTGGCCAGCTCATGCAAAATGTGCTGACCCATGGCACCCACCCCTCAAATAAAAATCACTTTGTACAGTAAAGTATCAAAACATACAGTAGAATGGTTGGTCGGAAAGGCATTTAGAATTTTTTTTTTAATAAACAGTTCACCTTAACCAAAGAAAGTCATGTAGAAAACATTAAGAGGGAAATCTATTATTAATGATTTGATTCTACTGGACTACAGTATCGCAGACATGAATGAAATGTGTCAGCTTAGAAGGGCTTATGGAATTTGCACATGCGTGACAGGCAGCTCAGCAGCTTTCAGCCAACATGTTAATCGTGACATTGAATTGCTATTGGATTTTGATGACAACAACTCGCGATTGCCCACTTGAGTTTCTCGACGGTACTGCAGAACATGCTAAAATGCCATTTTCTAATCCGGACAAAACGATAATCAAACCGCGTGTTTAAGTCGGCATGATTAAATCAAATTGCGCGCCATCTAATGGGTATTCCGATCTGCATACCGCGTTAATCGTTCGAATAGTGGTCGCTGCATCAGTAGGTTTACCATACACATTTTAAGTTATGGTGGGTGAAAAAGGCAACAAAATGTGTGTGTGTTTTGTGTGTTTTGTGTGGTGTGTGTGTGTGTGTGTGTGTGTGTGTGTGTGTGTGTGTGTGTGTGTGTGTGTGTGTGTGTGTGTGTGTGTGTGTGTGTGTGTGTGTGTGTGTGTGTGTGTGTGTGTGTGTGTGTGTGTGTGTGTGTGTGTGTGTGTGTGTATTATATATGTATGTATAGAGAGAGTATGTTATTCAGAAATCTGCCAAATATACTTATAAACCTATATTAAACATATTAAAATATTTAATCTTTTTTTTGTAATGCTGCTTCAAAATTAAAGGTTCTGTATACTAAATATCGTGACAATTGGGTGTTGAACAATCTTGTTTGTCAAATCAGTACTGTACATTGTTATACTGATCTACAACAATACATACTGGCTTATATATATGTTCTAATATAATAAAATTATGATTATACGCTTGCTATACTTCTAAGCAAAACATACTGGACACCTAACAAGCTCCTATTGAACCCCCAAAATAATCACAACATATATATAAGCATATGAGTGTCACAGAGGAGTGCTACTGAGCATGGCAATACACTGGCGACACACTTTATTCGAGCTCGGCTAGTCCCACGAATTCGGGTATACCCGGGTGTATTGAGGTTTGTGACTGTTTTCTGCCCGAGTGCATTGGGTTATTTTCCAGGCAGGGATTGAAGCATTTTATTCCCGCTGGCTGCAATACTGCACAGTATATATATATATACTGCATTACAATTCATGAATTTATGCCATCTGGTAGACACGCGAAGCATTGCAGCCTATTAAATCCTAATCATTATCATTTAACAGATCAGCCGCCCGTCAGCCAGGCATGAACCCAAGCTGGGAAGGCAAACGCAACGGGGCTTGTCAGAGGTGAGGAGCGGCGCATTCCAGGTATCTGCCAGGTACATACTGGGTATTTGCTCGAATAAAGTGTGTCGGTGCAGTATATATTTAAAATTGCACTCCTCTGTGACACTCATGTGCTTATATATATATGTTGTGGTTATTTTGGGGGTTCAATAGGAGCTTGTTAGGTGTCCAGTATATTTTGCAATTCTTGTTCAGCTAGTCTTAGCTGATTGGTGGGTGGCAACCTCCTATCTAATTGAAGCTTACCCCTTCCCACATTTAAATGGTTAAAAGCTCACTCCATAGCATCTCCAACTCTCAGGGGAACTTGCTTGCTTGCAATATGATTGTGACAAATCTAATACAGAGTGCTTTTCCTGGTAATGTACAGGTGAATAAAAGCTTCAATCAGACTTAGAACTTTGCAACTAATATTGACAGATTTATTATAAATCATTCTTCCTGGTATTGCACAGGTTATTAAGAATTTATATTAGTGTTAGGGACCCTTGAAATGTGGTCTGCCGTGCAGTTGGCTCAAGGGCTTACAACAATTTGGCCAAATATTAAACTAAAAGACCATTTTATTTAATAGATATTTATACATACAGCAGCGGCAGCTCTTATTCGAGCAAATGCCGCTGGCTGAATGAGGCTGGGAAGCGGGTAGCCGCGGCGCGTGGCGGCGCACTGTGACGTCACGGTCACAAGCGCGCCCGGCTTCCCCGTCTTCCCCGGCTTCCCCAGGCTTCCCCGACACCCCTGGAGTTCAAATCTAGGTAAGCGAGGGTGCGGGGAAGCAGAGGGGCAGAGTAGAAGCCGGGTTCGGGGTGTCTTTGGGGGGGTAATTGCGCGCGATGTGGAGGGGGGGTGCGTGGGGGAAACGCGGCGGCGCGCGTTTCTGACTGGCGGCAGCTGGGGTAGATCCCGGCATGCCGCCGGCATTTACTTTAATAAAGTATGTCGCTACTGTATATATTTAGGCACTGTACCATGTATGAGTTTCACTGGATGTGCACTGAGCTCTGTCTGTGTTTTATGTTCTGTCTCTGGTTTTAAATATACTTCTAAGCAGCAACAAGAAATGCAAAAAAATGCACAAAGCAGCGCACTGCCCAGGGAGACACTACCCTCCTACGAGTTTCACACCACACAGTGCTTTATCAATACTCCTTGATCTGGGCTGGTGGGAGGAAGCCGTGGTGTTCATGGAGAAAAACACCATCTATACTGATCATATATATCTTTGGTCTCGTTATATAGATGATGTGCTTTTGTTGTGGAATGGAACAGAAGAACTATTGGTAGAGTTCATAAATAAACTTAATGACACTACAACTCACTTTTGAGATCCAACATGAACGCATTAACTTCTTGGACATTACTATCATGAAACAAGAGGAGGGAAGGTTGGAAACAACTATTAACGTAAACCAACATCAACTAATAATTTACTTATGGCCGATAGCCACCAACCGAGACAAATGATCCACAATATCCCGACGGGCCAATTTCTTTGCCTCAGGAGAAACTACTCGTCTGACAGAATTTAAAGCTCAGGCGAAAGATCTCACCACACGTTTCATTGAAAGGGGATTTGCAAAATCAGTTATTAAAAAGGCATACCATAGATCACTCAACACACCAAGACCATCATTGTTAATTGAGAATCAACATCAAGATGACCCAAATACACTAACTATTCGGTTTATCAGCACTTACAGTAATCAATGGGAGTTAGTTCATCAGATCTTGAACAAACACTGGCATGTCCTACTTCAAGATCATGATCTTTCACAGATTCTCCAAAGTACACCTAATATGGTCTGCCGCCGAGCTCGGAATTTGAGGGACAGATTGGTACAAAGCCATTTTCAGGAACACTCTACACATACATGGCTCGGGCCTAAACCATGTGGGATGTTCACTTGTGGTCGCTGTAAGGTGTGTCCATCCATCCATGTCAGCAAAACTGCTCCCTTTCACGTACCACTTAAACAGTAAAGGACTTTATCAACTGTCTCACCACAGGGGTAGTGTACCTCATTCAGTGCTCATGTGGGAAACAATATGTTGGGGAGACCCACAGAGCCTTTATAGTTAGAATTTTGGAACATCTGGGGTCCGTTCGTAATAAGCTGGACACGCCATTCGCAAGGCATGTGAACGATATACATCAAGGGGATGCCTCTACTCTACGCTTTATGGGCATTGCGCATATACCCTGGGGCCCTCGTAAGGGCAACTGGGACCAAAAGCTGAGACAATGTGAGTGTAGGTGGATCCACACATTGAATACACTTACCCCTCATGGGCTCAATGAAGGATTTCTTTTTTCCTAATTTCTCTAAGGGGTCTGCCTGTTTTTTCTACTCTTGATGGCAGTCCCTGTATGGCAATCTGTATATATGGGGTTTAAGGGGATCCAGGTATATAGGGCTGCGCTCTTAATTATTATCTAGTAGGTTCCGTTTTGACTTTATAGGCTGATCCGTCAGTGTAGTACAATCCTACACTCTTCTACCTACCCGCACTTTATTACATCATTGCCCTACTACACACATAGGGGCATCACATTCTCACATGCCCGGCGACAGAAGAGCTCCATCCTTATTCCATCACATACATGACAGTCCAACTGTTGTTACCATCATTAACTACCCCCTTTTTTGGGGGGTGGGGATCCAGGTGTATAGGGTTCACCACTCATATTTTCAGTTGGTTCCGTTTTCACTTTTTAGGCGGACCGTTTCATGTGGCTTATCCCAATAACATATTGTTTCCTGGTGTCTTGATTGCATTATTGCCCCATTATACACACAGGGATTGCATGTTCACAGGATTGGTGCTATAATGTAGACTGTTTAATAATTCCTTATATGGTGATCTACTATCTGGTGTCCTAACATGTATTCCACTTTTTACCCTTTGTAGGATCATAGTGGTTTACGCATAGGTAGTTTATACATGTGACCCTTCATTGGTATGCAATCACTGTTCACATGTGCACTAGCCTTTTAGGGGTTGGTATGCGTTGTCTGTCCTCTTTCCTGCTGTCCCGCTTCTCCCCTTTCCCCCCTCCCCCTCCCCCCTTCTCCCCCGTGGTTTTTGATTCCTTTTGTTTGTGTATATGTTTGGTGATACTAGGGGCATTTTTCACCTGCCGCCCACTCAACACACCATGTGATGTGAATGGGCAATTTTGACCGCCCCTCCTTGAGAAGGAGGGTATATGTAGGCACACATTATACATTATTATCACTCCTCTCCATTGAGAAAGCGCGCTGTGATGCGCAAAACGTACGTCGGGGTAAGGTGACGTCATTCCATTGACGATCACGCACGTGTGGTTGGAGAGTCAGACAGATCCTAATCCGGACCCTTACTTTGGGCATAGACACAGAACACACATTACGATTGGGAAACAGGTTGTATGGTTTCATTTACAGCTGTTATAAAGCACAGAGGTTCACTTAGGCTCTGTATACCTACTCCCTGTATACTCTCCCTTCAACCCACAGCATTGAAGTGCTACAACTGTTTTCATTGCTGTAGGGCTTTGTTGGCTATTTGTGTGTGCAGTTGATCTGCTATATTGCTATATGTGAGTGACATTGGCAGTGCAACTTACACATCTCACTTATCTGCCTCCACCCAGCGCATGGGGATTTTAACTTATTAATCAATTAGTATTTTAGTGTTTCGTCGGGTTTTAATATTATTATATGTAACCATGCTGTAAAATGGATTACAGTCATCTCTCCTGCTGACAGTAAGGCCTGGTAAGTTATGAGCATGCCAGCAGTAATTATGGAGGTTTGCCCTCACACCCTGGTGAGGTGCCCTATGTATGGATGGGAGGGGCCACATACTCTGAATCCATAATTAGTGATGTCAGAGTTGTGCCTGCCCCCAGAGTATACATAAGGCACAGCACTTCTCAAAAAGTTAGTAGTTCAGAGTAGTTCAAAGTGGTTGGAGAGTGGTTCAGTTGTTGGAAAGTAGTTCAGTTGGTTGGTTGGAGTAAGGAGCAAGGCTGAGTACAGACTTGGGAGAATGCAGCTCATAAGACTGTGACCAGGGACCTGGCACAGGGAATATCTCTCTAAGGGGAGATAGGGAATCCACCAATTTGGGAAAAGACACCTTTCAAAGGGAAGTGCGGTGAACATGAGCGGCTGAGTACAACCGCTGTGAGGGGCAGCTGGCCCGCCGCAAGTCAATAAAGATGATCTTGTTAAGTCATACCCTCATGTGTAAGTGTGGAGTGATTACACAGAGGAGTGCACCACAGAGGAGTTCCTCACCAGGACCATCCACAAGCGGATGCTGGGATCCTGATGAGGTGGAGGCGCTGCACTGGATCTAGGTAGGACTCAAGCACACTACCTCAGCTGCCTGTCTGGGTTGGCAATCCCCACACAACATCATGCGGGAGACTCAGGAGTACTGTTGCCAACAGGTGCACCACCAGACACTACACTGTAATGGGGACTGGTTAGACCACAGGGGCCAATGTGAGATTGGGTGGGTCAGGCTAGGCCAGAAAATCCATTACATATACATTAAACATTTTTTTTATTGATTGTGCGCATGTGTGACCATATAGCGGTCCACCCTATTTGTAAGGTTAGGCTACTCTAGCTTTCATATTGGCCACACTAATACCTTTGGTGTGACCTACTTTTGATTGCAATTTTCAGGGGCTGTGGTGATTCCTTGTGATCACCATTTCTGTGTGCTTGTGTAATGTTGGTTAGACAATAAATATTTTTCATTTTTTACCACCTGTCTCTCTGGGCAGTGTACTCCTTTGTGCATTTTTTTTTGCATTTCTTGTTGCTGCTTGGACCTGAATTTGTAGCTGGACATGCCTCCAAAGAATCCATTTGGCTCTAGGAGTGGGTAAGATATTCTGAAGAATTATTTCACCTAAAATGTACTGAGAAAGTGACGAGGTCACAACAGTCCCCTTTCGTTGCACTCAAAGGAAAACAGAGTCTTAGATGTGGAGTTCGGCAGTGAATGTGGTAGCGGTCTTACTACACTACAGCAGCACGGTTGTATACAAGGCTTTTTTCCTTTGTGGCTTATACTTGGATAGCCTATTGTGTTGCCATTTCCTCCTGATACTTCTGGTACTCCGCGGGATACATTAGTCTCCACTTATAGTTACCTATGGTTGAATTGATTTGTTATTTACCAGTTACTATATACCATTTGGAGTTATATGGCAATATTCCATAGTGTATATTATTGCATACTGTATCCATGCTACATTATTCCTTTAAATCAAGACCCCAAACTTATTGCACGCTGACTGGTGGTTACAATTAGGGAAGCGCAATTATACACTGCAATTATTCTTTTTGCATATACTTCCCTGTATTTGCACCAAGTTTACCCCACCACTATCTATTCTCCCACCTGCTCCCCTATTGGGGGTTTATTTTATTCTATTTTGTTTTTAGACACATATATTATTTGTCACTTGTCTGTCGGTGTTACTGTTTGATACTATTAAAAGTTTATTGTCTTTCATTTTAGCAGTAGACACCTCTGCCATATTTGGTTATAAGTGTCTTTTTGAGCAGGACTATCTAGTCCTTTCTTTGGACAATATATTATTCTCTAATTGGGACGTATTGGTTCTTTTAGTGGATATTATATCCTTATGTATATACCTACTCTGTTTTCCTTTGAGTGCAACGAAAGGGACTGTTGTGACCTCATCAATGTATGATCGGCTGCATCCAATCCACGGCATACAAAAAGGAATGAAGATGGGGCACACGGATTTCCAAAATAAAGAGATTTATTAAAGCATACACAACGTTTTGACCCTAAGGTCTTTGTCAAGTGCAAAAAGTGGCTTAATGAACAGAACACCAATGAATCTTTAAATAACACCCATAATTACCCACAGTACTTCCTGTTCTAATTGTTCAGCTTAAACACATGTGGAACTGCCTACTCATCACCCATTGACATAATTAAGGCTCCACCTCCATTCCATTCATAATAATACATGCAGCAATAAAAGTCATATCCTCAATGAGTCACCTAACCCTAATACTTTCTCCCTTCAATGAAACTATTCGCAAAGAAGATGTAGTATGGTTGAAAATTGCGCAGAATTCAACCATACTACATCTTCTTTGCGAATTATGGGTATAGAACATGTTAAGATAGCAAGAGAGGGGAAAGAAAAGGATACCATACTGCTACAACGAGAGGCTTATTTGACGTATACGTTGAATACAGTTCACCCATATGGGCTCAACGATTATTTATCCTTAAATAGTTAATTGAAGAGAGATAATGCTTTTACTACTGTTTGCTCCTGTTCTCCTTTTATGCTTAATATCTAGTAAATTACCTTTGGACAATCATACCTCCATTTTTAAGTTTTATATTTACACTGATCACTATGGTTTTCATATTTGGGGTATTTTTCTGTTTTATTGTTGTGCTTAAACATTTCTCCCCCCTCTTTTCACGCATGAACCTTGAACAAATAGTCACCATCACATCCCTATTGCAAGCTTATCTGGACATGGCATTAGTTACAAACTATGCTCAACCCGCCATTAAGGGGTTAAATATGAGGAGGAGCAACCATCTTACAATGACATCGGAGCAACAACAAGCAAGAGAGGCACTCAATGGCTGTTTGCCAGTTGCTAAGCGACAAGGAGGAGTTGGATTCACCGATTGATGACATCAACGGAGCGACATTACCCAGGAGGCAAGACCACGGACGGTGGTTTCGTTGTCAAGGGTTACAGGATACAAGGAGGAGGAGCCATCGACTGATGATGTCAACGGAGCGACGATAGCATAGATGCTAGCCGGATAAAGTTTTTGCGGTCAATATGAATATACGGGAACACTGTTAATAATATGCAATGCTTGCCAGAAGCTAAAATGACGGAGTATTAGGGTTAGGTGACTCATTGATGATATGACTTTTATTGCTGCATGTATTATTATGAAGGGAGGTGGAGCCTTAATTATGTCAATGGGTGATGAGTAGGCACTTCCACATGTGTTTAAGCTGAACAATTAGAACAGGAAGCACTGTGGGTAATTATGGGTGTTATTTAAAGATTCATTGGTTTTCTGTTTATTAAGCCACTTTTTGCACTTGACAAAGACCTTAGGGTCGAAACGTTTTGTATGCTTTAATAAATCTCTTTATTTTGGAAATCCATGTGCCCCATCTTCATTCCTTTTTTAATTTATATAGCACCATTAATGTACATAGCGCTTCACAGTAGTAATACATGGGTTAATCAAATAAATAACAGATAATATAAATAACAGGTCATGGGAATAAGTGCTTCAGACATAAAAGTCGCATTAAGGAAGAGGAGTCCCTGCTCCGAGGAGCTTACAATCAAATTAGTAGGTAGGGAGAATGTACAGAGACAGTAGGAGGGCATTCTGGTAAGTGCGTCTACAGGGGGGCAAGCTTTATGTAACGTGTATAGTAGTAGCCATGGTGCTACTCATATGCTTATTTAAGAAAGTGTGTCTTACGATTGGTCTTAAAGCTGGATAGAGATGGTGCTAGTCGGGTATTGAGGGAAAGGGCATTCCAGAGGTGTGGGGCAGTCAGTGAGAAAGGTTTAAGGCAGGAGAGGGCTTTAGTTACAAAAGGGGGTAGAGAGAAGACATCCTTGAGCAGAACGCAAGAGTCTGGATGGTGCATAGGGTAGCACAAGGTAGTGTGGTAGATATCCAAGCCGAGGCCGAGGTTTGCAGAGGTCAGGGAAGTAGGTTAGGGGTCATGGTCAAGGTAACTGGAGTGCAAGACAAGGTAAAGCTATGCAAGACAAGCAAGGCAGGGTACGCAAGCAGAAGCTTGTGGACAGCACTTCGTCACTAGGTAGAGACTACTATGCTCAGCCGATTTGGAGCAGGGATCGCTGAGCATATAAAATGTTGGTGAACCAATTGGATGAGACATACCAGCTGAAGCAGATTTTCTCTTGATTGGTGAGCCAATCCAAGACAAGGAGGACAGCTGAATACGATAATCACTATCGTACCCCTTGAGCATTACGGAGCAGAGTGCTAACTTGTGTTTGGATCCGGCACCTGACAACCCATGGATGGCGCCTGCGCACGATCTTATCAGCATGAAGTGTGTCACCGGGGCATCACGAGACATGTCACGGAGGTGTGTCCTAAACCCGATCCTCACAATAACTTCTTCTCCCTTGCCCACAAGGGCCACAAATTCTTCTCCCCCTCCCTACCCCAAGTCTTCTTCTACCCTCCACCCCCACCCCAAGCCCATGCTTTCTTTTACCCCCCCCCCCCTTCAGCTCATAATTTATTCTCCTACCACATGGCTTATACCATCTTCTCCTTCCCCCCAAGATCCATTCTGTCTTCTCCCCATCCTACTACCTTCTTCTTCCTCGTCTAAGGCCCATACCTTCTTGTAAACTCCCTCCAAGGCCCATACCTCCTACCTGCCATGCAAATAATACAGTCATCTTATGTACAGCAGAGGCAACGATTATTCTAACATTTGCTTTAAACTAGCCGGGTTACATTCAGGGTATGTGCTGGGTATGTTGTGGGCTAGTTTGAGGCACGTTTAAGGCATTTCTGCATTAACTAACGACCCATAGGATTACCACAGCAGGGATCCCTGGCAGTCCAATTTTGTTTGAATGGGACTGCCAGGGACCCCCGCTGTTAATCTGATAGGCCATTAATCAATGCAGAAATGCTGGGGCTAGTTTAAGGAACGTTTAAGGCATGTATTCAGAATGTACCTGGGTGTACCTGGGTGTTTTGGGGAATTGCCACTAGTTTTTGTTAGAATAATCGCTGCCTCTACTGTATGTCTGATGTACAAATATGTGTACTGTATAATGTTACATGTATACATTACATTGATATACCCTGTATAATTTATGTAGTCCGTTTTTACTTACCAGGTTTCTCCTCTGCAAGATTCTCTGTGTTCCCTAGCAGCTCCGAGGGTTGTCTCCCACCTGTGTGCCTTTTCTCTGCAGAATGATCAGTCCGTTTCATTTCACCTTACTATTACTGTCTGCCCATCTTTTCTTCAGCATGTCTGGACAGTATTCACCAGGGCATTTATTTGTGTGAAAATTTGATGGTTATGCGGTTCTGCAGTGCTTGCTTTTAAGCACAGTGCCCCAAATAATTTGGAGGGGTGATCCACCATCCCATTAATTATTTCCAATTCCTCCACAGTGAATTGAATGCTATTGATTCTTCCAGTAGCAAGATCAGCAGCAACAGAATTGGAAGCTGCCTCAGCCATGTTTACACCTGAAGTGTCAGGCTAATTTGACTGAAACACACAACCCCTGCAAGCTCATAACCGAAACCCAATACACCATACATATATTTGTGTCTAAAGTAGTGGTCCTGGGATTGTGAATTTATGTGTATAACAAAAGACAATAAGCCCCAGTGCTACATCCAATCTGATGAATTATATAGTTAAATATGTGGCTGTTTTTCTTTTCATAAGTGATGGTCATTTAGTTAAATTCTTAGGCCAAAGTATTTGACACCTGTAAACCATGTCAACGTATCCCCTCTTTCACAAATCCTGACACTACTGGTCCTGAAAAGGTCTCATCCTCAATGTTAGCTGGAAGTCTGGCAGGTTATAACTTACTCTTTAATTAATAATCTGCAGCAGGTTAAAAAAAAGTTAGAGGAACAGTGCAGGAGGTGTGTAGGCGGACGCTCACAGAGGTATGCAAGGGAGACTGGTTATGGTGAAATTAAATAAGGCTTTTATTGCGCCTGTTTCCTTAACATCAGGAAACCATCCAAACAAGGGGTAAACAAAGCTTCTATTCACTTGGGAGTATTTCTAGTGAAATACTATGCAGTCCACAACTCCCTTAGATAAGCATGTCTCCCAGCCCCAAAGATATATCATGAAATGAACAGATATAAAAAAAGTCTTATAAATGAAAGTCTTATCTGTTCCTTGTGGTTTGGAGGGAAAATCTTCTCTGTTCCTGGTTGCTACCTTTTCTTCAGGGTTTGTCAGCATTCAGGTTTAGAAGTTCCCCCTGTGTCTTGAAAGCAGCTCTGCTGTTTCTTCTGGCAGGGCTCAAGACAAGTGTCCCCATGCTCAGTCTCACAAGTTGTGTGAGATTCAGGGACAATCTCCATTCCTGTCTCAAAAGACAGGCTTTTCTTAGAAGCTAATCAGGCAGGTGGTGTTTGATAATTGACTACCAGGAGTTAACCAGCACACTGATGGATTAGAGGCATATTACCTGAACAGGGATAACTCCCCTGTTACATACCACCTCTGTTTGTGGGAGGCTCGGGCTTGCCACGGCCAAAGCCCATCCTTCCACTCTCATTCTAGATATCTCTGTGACTTGAATGAGAGTGGATGGAGGAAGAGAACCCTCTGTCTCGCTGGGATTGGAGCCCTTTCTCCAGTTTATTCGTGTCTCCTCCCGTAGGTGCTTGAGATCAGCACTCCTCAGTCGCTCGAGGAGGACTTTTTCTAAGTATAGTCTTTTTGCTATGTGCGCGGTCATGAGATTTCCCTCGCGTCGGGTGCTCGTCTTATTGTAGGCATACTGTATGGCAGCAGTTACAGAGCGTTTAAAAAGAGCCCTTTGAGTTTTCCGCTCTTGAAGCTGTCTCTCTGCCCTTTTCCCACTCAATGGAGCTGCTAGTTCAGCCTCTTTGGGGTTAAGTTGCAATTCCACTAGGTTTTGCTAGTGCTTGTTTAGGTGGTTCAAATTTTGCAACCTTGTCTTTTAGACGGGCGGTATTCCCAGCTCTCACTATACCCCTGTCTTCATGGGTTTTAGTGGCTGTGGGATACTGACGCTTAGTCAGGGTCAATACTTGTCCTTGTAGAACTGTCATCTCATCCGCGAGAGATCCCTGTTTTTTTAGTGCGTCTTGCAAGTCTCTTCTCAGGGAATTTATCTGCACACTTTGCTTTCTCTGAGCTTGCTTCCACATTTTTATTGCATTGTGAAGCACTATGAATTTCTTTGCTCGCGCCACAGTTACTTGTTTTAGTTTCTGGACCTTCTTGTGCTCCCTTTTATGCCGGGTCACCTGGGTTCTAAGCTTGGCCTCTAGCGATGCTTTGGTGACGCTCAGGGTAGCCTTCAGTTTCTCATGCTGCTTTGTGGGGACATACTGGGTAATCAGACGTTCCTGCAGCACTTGAATTTCTTTAACAGCCTGCAAATTGTCTTCCTGCAGAGTTCGCTGCTTCTCCTCGGCCTTCTCGAGGTGCGTACGCAGACCTTGCAGTTGGTTCTGCAGTCGGTGCTCTGCTTCAAACTTCTCACCTTCCAAAAGTCTATTTATTTCTTTAAGCTCGTGCAGCTTTTCATTCTTTTCCTTGACGTCGTCTGTCAACTGAAAATTTTCTTCTTTGAGTTTTAAGTTTTTTCTTTTTAATCTTACATTTTCTCCTTTTTCAGTCTCTGTACTATTCAGGGCCTTCTTGCAGCCCTCCTTCCATTTACGCACATCTGCTTTGAGAATGGCAGTCTCCTGGCGTGAGACTTCCTTCTCTAGGTTGAGGGTCTGAAGCTCCTTCTTAGAGACTTTGAGATCTGTATTAAGATTGACAATAGTTTCTTTAGATATGTCCAGCTCATCAGTGAGACTGTGTAGTTCCTTTCTGGAGACTTCCAGGTCTGTGCAGCAGCTGTTGGTCTCATGATGTGAGGCATCCAGTGCTCTGCGGAGTTTCTGAACCTCTTTCTGAGATACGTCTAGCTCTACGTGAAGAGTCTGAACCTCTTGCTGAAAGACTGTCATCTGCTTTAGTGCCTCCTCGTATTTCCGCTTCAGCTTAGCCATCATTTTATCAGAATGGCTCTGCTTTTCATCCATGGTGGAAATAGTAGCGTTTGCAGTATCTAGCTCAGTCTTGAGATCGTCCAATTCTGTCCTGGCCAAAGAGTAAATTGTGAGCACATCTTTTTGTAGCCTCACGTTATTTTTCTGTAGCTCTGTGTAACCATCTTTCTTTTGTTTCAATTGTTCATGGAGCATATCACAGTCATGCCTGACATTTTTCAGGGCATCTTCAGGGCTGGTCAAGGGATCGTCACTCATTGGTTCCGGCTCCACTTCCCTGGGATGGTTGGTTGAGGGTTCCTCACTGTTGGCACCGGACAGACACTTCTTTGTGGTACACGACTTCTGCCTTGGTCCCTCTGGATATTCGGTTAACTGCGGGACGAATTCTCCATTTTCTCTAGGCTGCACGGCAACTCGGTCCCCCTTTTCATCCACAGGATCTGCAGAAATGTCTGTTCTTTCCACGGTAAGTGAAAAACCGCTTTTCTTTTTCCGCCTTTTTGTTTTGGATGACCCCGTCCCATCAGGAATACTGGGGTCTCCTTCTTTATTTGATACTTTAGGAGCTTAATTATATAGCCAGGCTTTACTTGCAGTTGCTTTAGCTGACAGAAATATTGGGTGATCTGCTGCTCCCGCTCTCTCTTGTCGACCATATTCTTGACTCTCTATATTCGTCATCATAGAGAGCGGTCTATTCTGTTCGTACCGAGTTCAGGCACCCCCACCATTCTTGGGGTGTTTTGTGGGTGTGACTCGGTTCGGGTTCCCAATAAGTGATGTCTTCCTCCTTATTGGACTGGAAGGGCCACTCTTCTGTGGGGTAGGGTACATTACAGGAACACTGCATCTTGTCCTCCATTTTGGGGCTCTCAGGTTTAGTTTTCTTCCTGATCTCAGGAGGCGCTATTGCAGCTGTTGCCACATTCAGGCTTATGCAGAGAGGATAGAGAATGGAAATAGCGCCATCTTTTGGTGAAAATACGCAGGCGAAAAGCTTGTCCTGGCGAGAACATGGCGGGCCAGTTCAAATTCGCCAGACTTGTGGCGAGAAGCGTCATTTCGCCAATGCTGAAACACGCACAATTCCAGTAGCTCCGATGCGCAATCGGAGCTACTAAATGGCGCGTTCAGGGGAAATTTTGCCCGGCAACAGTAGTTGGCTGTATTGTGGGCAAATACAGCGCGCCACTAAATGGCGAGTTTCACGCCAAGTGAAACTCGCCTAATTAGCAATTTCATTCACACTGCGCTACCGGAGTACCCTGCATAGGAAAAAATTAATTGCCAATCCTGTGGCGGATTTAATCCTTTCCTGTAAGTACCTCTCTGCATAAGCCCCTGTATTTGCTAGAAGCCCCAATTGTGGTAGTCCTACAGGTGGGCATATTTTGCTTTTAGAGGTTTTAGCTCTCACAGGCATCTCTGTAGACTTTCTTTCTTGGATAAGTTTTACAATATCAGCAGTACTGTGCACGCATTTTCTCTCATCAGGTATACAGGATGTGCAGTTGCTAGGTAAAAACGTTTATTTGCTTTAAACCATTTACTTGCTAGGTGTAATCTCTCATTAGGTATGCTGGATGTGCAGTTGCTAGGTAAAAACTTCTGTTTGCTTTACACCATTTACTTGCTAGGTACAATCTCTCTGCTTCAGCCAAATAATGTGATTTTCTGCTTGAGTTCAGTCTCAACTTTAGGTATTATGACCTTTTACACAGCTCAGCACTTGTTTACTGAAAAATCCCCTGCTTCAGCACAGTCTTGCATCAATTTTCAAATTTTTCTGCATATAATCCATTCACAACTGGTAGTCCTATGCGGTGTGGCAGCCTTTACTTGCAGAATCAGTACCGCTCGTGGGTCACCATCTATATTCACTGCTTCAGCAAAACATTTGAAAACAACAAACGCCTATCCCTTTTAAGGGCTAACTCACTTCTTAAACCCTGACTATGGCTGGAAGGCAAACCCCCTATTTCAATGACCATATTACACTTTATTGTGATAGGCAAATAAGGTTTACCTGCTTCAGCAGTCTCTCTCTCTCTCCTCTTGGGATTGGGGAAAAGAGTCCATCTGTGGTTTTGTAAGTTTCAGTGCAGTGTAAGTTTCCTGCCTGGGTGTGTATCACTTTAACTCTGGTCTCTGCTGCATGAGATTTTTTTTTTTTTATGTTATTCAGACTGTTTGTAGGCAAAAAGCATAAAAAAAATTCACAGCCAAACAACGGGTTCCTTCTAACTTCAAGAACCACCTTTCGTCCCACTTCGGACACCATATGTAGGCGGATGCTCACAGAGGTATGCAAGGGAGACTGGTTATGGTGAAATTAAATAAGTCTTTTATTGCGCCTGTTTCCTTAACATCAGGAAACCATAAAAACAAGGGGTAAACAAAGCTTCTATTCACTTGGGAGTATTTCTAGTGAAATACTATGCAGTCCACAACTCCCTTAGATAAGCATGTCTCCCAGCCCCAAACATATATCATGAAATGAACAGATATAAAAAGTCTTATAAATGAAAGTCTTATCTGTTCCTTGTGGTTTGGAGGGGAAATCTTCTCTGTTCCTGGTTGCTACCTTTTCTTCAGGGTTTGTCAGCATTCAGGTTTAGAAGTTTCCCCTGTGTCTTGAAAGCAGCTCTGCTGTTTCTTCTGGCAGGGCTCAAGACAAGTGTCCCCATGTTCAGTCTCACAAGTTGTGTGAGATTCAGGGACAATCTCCCTTCCTGTCTCAAAAGACAGGCTTTTCTTAGAAGCTAATCAGGCAGGTGGTGTTGGATAATTGACTACCAGGAGTTAACCACCACACCCCTGGATTAGAGGCACATTACCTGAACAGGGATAACTCCTCTGTTACAAGGTGATTAAAGATACATATTCAAATTTACATAATGCCAGTAATCCCTTTTGTGCCCCTTGCAAACTGTGTAGTTATGATGGAACATTTTGTTGTGCATTCCGAAATTATGAAGCTTGAAGGGCGTCCAAGATAAAATTGCACATTGCAAAAACATGCCTGAAATAGATTATACTAGCGTTTAGTTGCAAAGAAAAGGATTGAATACTGCAGATATTCAAACTAGGCTGGAAGCAGGTAAAAAATATTCACTTATTAGGCATAACAGCCTAAATCTAAAAACAGCAATAGAATTCTCTGACACGTTTCCCGCCTCTACTGCGCTTTATCAAAGAGTTATTCATGTCCAGCAAACAACCCTATAAGTAGTATCCTCCCTGAGGACAGGTGTTTCTCTCACTGCTTCTAATTAACCCTATCTGAAAAAAAAATCAGGTACAACTAGATAGAACCTGGCCAATGAGGGTCCCCAAAGCCACCTTGAGGCGGTCCCACTCAGAGATATATCGAAAAACAATCAAATATTGAGTATATACTGTACATTATATACCGTAATTAACTATAGTAGCACTTCCTTCTCAATAGACCCCGCTTTCTCATTGAAACCATTCAATGCTTAGTCTTGATGTATAACAAATGTAGGCATAAATGCCACTGGAAATTAGTGCAACCACAAAAAAAGCAAACCCAGGTTCTTATTGATTCATGGTAACTCAGTTACGACTTGGATGCCATCTAATTTAATATACAGTACACAGCATTTTATTTTATCTTTATTTGTACAACATTGCAGAGTTAAGTGGTGTTTCTATTTTATACAACATTGCTTCACTGTATGTAGTATTTGATGTTTTTATATTTTTGGCACTTTCGTGGTGAGTTATTATGGGTTTCTGGTTTATATGTGTATATGTATTTTTCTTGAATGTGTTGTATATGTTTTGCTAGGTTTGGTTTTAAATGTTAGTTTAACTATATTGTATCAGTTTCCTTTCTCTAATGGACTGCTGGGCTGCTGTTTACTTTATTTGTGGTTGCACGGTGGTGCCACTCTCTTCAGATAGAGACAGGTGGGTGGAGATAGTATGCGGCGGCAGCCCCCAGCGTTAAACAGAGGGTAAGCCAGCAGAGGAATCAGCAGTTGTTAAACAGGCAGAGCAGGACGGCAGGGAAGGAGCGCTAGTGGTCTGACCCAGATGTCTTTCTTACTTACGGTGTCTTCAAATGGAGCGCTCTCCTCCCCAGCCACCCTTCTCTGTCTGTGTAACAACTGTTGATTCCTCTGCTGGCTTATCTTCTGTTTAACGCTGTGTGTCCATCACTGCATACCATCTCCCTGTGCCTGTCTTTATTACAGGTAAGCATGGAGGAGGAGGGGGAGATCTGATGATGATGATGATGATGATGAAGATGATGATGATGATGATGATGATGATGATGATGATGATGATGATGATGATGATGATGATGATGATGATGATGATGATGATGATGATGATGATGATGATGATGATGATGATGAAATCTGATGATGATGATGAAATATGATGATGATGATGATGATGGTGGTGATGATGATGATGATGATGATGATGATGATGATGATGATGATGATGATGATGATGATGATGATGATGATGATGATGATGATGATGATGATGATGATGATGATGATGATGATGAGAAGGGGGAGATCTGATGATGAGGGGAGATGTGATGATGATGAGGGGAAAATCATGTTGATGATGATGATGAGTAATGATGATGAGTGGGAGATCTGATGAGTAATGATGATGAGTGGGAGATCTGATGATGATGATGATGATGATGATGATGATGATGATGATGATGATGATGATGGTGATGGTGATGGTGATGATGATGATGATGATGATGATGATGATGATGATGATGATGATGATGATGATGATGATGATGAGAAGGGGGAAATCTGATGATGAGGGCAGATGTGATGATGATGAGGGGGAGATCTGATGATGATGAGATCTGATGATGATGAGGGGGAGATCTGATGAAGATGAGATCTGATGATGATGAGTGGAAGATCTGATGATGATGAGGGGGAGATATGAAGATGATGATGATGAGGAGGAGGAGGAAAGCTGCTGCTGCTGCTGCTGCTGCTGCTGCTGCTGCTGCTGCTGATGATGATGATGATGATGATGATGATGATGATGATGATGATGATGATGATGAGAGCTGATGATGGTGATGATGATGAGGAGGGGAGAGATGATGATAAGGAGGCGGGGAGAGATGAGGAGGGGGAGAGATAATGAGGGGCAGAGATGATGATGGTGATGAGGAGGAAGGGGAGAGATGATTATTAGGGAGGAGGGGAGAGATGATGAGTAGGGGAGAGATGATGAGTAGGGGAGAGATGATGAAGAGGGGAGAGATGATGAGGAGGGGAGAGATGATGAGGAGGGATGATGAGAGAGAGGAGAGAATGGTGGAGGGAGAAAAAAATTGCAATCAGTATTAATATTAATTGGGCCCTGAAATTTATTTTGCCTGTGCATGTCTAGCTATGCCACTGGATGAGAATGAGTAATAAAAGGGGAAAACAAGTTAATTTGAAAAATAGTTAAAATACAATGAACTACTGATGTTAAACCCACAAGAAAAAAACAAAGCAATCACTGTAAAAGAAACACAGAATACATAAAAAATGCTTGCAATTAATATAAATGGTGAATGAAATGTCACTTCAAGCTTTTTATGGGCATATACCATATGACAATAAAAACAACTTGTGCAGGCTATAAATACTGTAGCAATACTAATTAGCAATACTGCATGTTCTATGACATCAAATGCAATCAAAGTATACTGTAGATTGAATTACTTCTTTCTTGTAAATTTGAGGAAACGACCTGTAAGGTTTGCAAAGCTCTATACACTATAATTGTATTTATGTAGAACTCTCATGTTAGTCCATTAAAGGTATCACAAACTACAATTAATTGTCTGTCTTGTCTTCTTTTTAACAACTCCCTGTGGAGCTTAGGAAATAAGAGAAATAATAGCACTGAGTTTTGAAAATAGCAAACATTTGCTTTTTAATCAGGTACAGAACATAGATTGGTATGTAATCATTGATTTTTATGGATGAAAGTCTTTATTTCTCTATTTACTTTTGTGTGGACATACGGAGATCTTGCTTAACTTGGTTCTAGAAGTCTAGTTTAGCTTGGCCTAATAGCGATTTTAGATAAGCTTCAGTTAGCAAATAAAACCAACATGAAAAATGGACTGCACCAAGTAGTCTACACTAAAATCTCCATCTTACAAGACCTTAAGATTTGAAGGAGTTAGTTTAAAGCAATCTGGAGCCATCCATGTCCCTTGACGACGCACCCTCATTTTTGATTGATGCTATGATCCTCTCTTGCTTGTAGAATAATCACATTGTACAATTGTAGAAATCCTAAACTTTTCTTCTTTATCTTCTATTTTTACAACGTGAGCAATATCCACGTCTTCTATCCGCCAATCATTGAAGTGTTGTGCAAGGATGCCGCCCTTACTATATATATGGGGCCTGTTTGCATAACATCAGATTAGTTTACCATGTGACACTACTCTTACTAATTAAGTAAGACGTTGGTGGAATGTTTTCTCTAATGGCTTTCTGTTCATCATTTGAGAGAGTGGTAAGCATGTGCTAAATCATTCTGAGTGATTCATTTACCACGTGTTCTGGCGCATGAACTTAAACCATATTATCAATATGAGCAGTTGGGGTGAACCGAGGTTCCTGAGAACAAAGTTTGGGTAAAAAGCATATGAAATCTAAAATTTATAACATAAAATATTTAATAAAACACAAAAAAAAATAATAAAGTAAAATACAAACAATTGATTAATATGAATTGTATCAAATATTTTACCACAATATTGAATACCTAAACCTTGATTAAGCTTAATCAATGAAAATATTGCTCTGATAAGTAACTAAAGTCCAGAAAAAAACAATTGGAGTACTCTGAGACAAATATATGTCTATATAGAGAGATGGCTCTCAATATACATATATGTAAATTCCAGTGTGGTTCAATGGGATCCGTATGGTTACACTGTTCACCCAACACTGCAGGAATGTCTATCCAGTATTCTTCCAGGCGAAACAGCCACATACCGGCAGATGTACTCCGTTGTTGGCTTGTGTTCCACCGTCTGGAACTCTCTCCCAGCAATCGCAACGGAGAACTTGGCGTCTCATCCGGCGCTGTAATTTTTTGGCGCCAAATTCGAAAGAGGCTGTGCCGGTAACTCCTATGGGTGCTTTCAAGGTTTAGGCTTCTCTTAAGGGGTGACAGGCCTAAACCTTGAGAGCACCCGTATGAGTTACCTGCACACCTGTAGGAGTTACCTGCACAGCCTCTTTCAAATTTGGCACCAAAAAAGTACAGCGCCGGATGAGACGCCAAGTTCCCCATTGCGATCATTGTGAGAGAGCTCAGACGGTGGAGTACAAGCCGATGTAAGCTTATTAATGCCGAGTATTCTGTTAGTTAATGCTCCTTTTCATGTTTTATGCAATTATCTGTATTTGCATTATTCTGCCTTGTATTATTTCTGGTAAAATAAAGTTGTATAGGGCTACATTCAGAACATGGTTGGTGCTATATAAATAAAGATACAATGCAATACCAGATCATACAGGGAGTAGAATACAGTGAATGTTTTGTGGGACCTGTTGAAGGCATACATATTTACTCATTGATATATCATCTTTACTCTATTTTGAGGCCTTATGCTCTGCGCAGATCTTTCACTTTACTCAGCACCAGGAGGAACTGAAGGCATGTCTCAACCCCAGAAGGAACTGAAGGCATGTCTCAACCCCAGAAGGAACTGAAGGCATGTCTCAACCCCAGGAGGGGGAGACCTCAACTGAATATAATTTGAAAAACTTCCTCCCTAAAGCACAGAGGGGGATTCCACAAGGTCTGCACCATGATTGGCTGTACACAGACCCAGTTTCACCTCCACCCCTTTCACTCAGAGAGGCAGCACAAGGGGGTTAAACCCACAGGATAGACTGACACTGCCTGTAGCTATCAGGACTTACGTGACAGGAGGCAGAAAGAGGCAGAAAGTATAGTCTGGACCAGCCATAGCTACACCTGTGGAAGAATTATTACCTGATAATTTTGAATTGTTACACATTATTAGAGATGGGCTGCAGATCGGCCAGGTTCCTTTGGTCTGCGAATTTCAGTGGATCAATTGCCAAAAGAGCGAATTTGGATTTTACAGATTTTTTATTATTATTACCAATACACTACACAGATTCTACAACCTGTAGATAGATTTGTTGAATCCAATCCATGGTTCAGTAATCCGTCAACGGATTTCTGAATCCACGGATTGGATTCTACAAATCTGTCCACGAGTTGTATCCAATGGCGGTTTTTGATGAATCCGCACAGATTTAAACCGACCAAATACGTTGGTGGATTTTATACCACAAAACGGAATTGGGGTTGAAAATGCAAGAAAATCTGGGAAACGGATTTGGGCGGATTCGCCCATCTCTAATCATATGGAAGTTTCAACATTCTTTTCACAAATTAATTGTACAGTAGGCTCACATTACCCTAAAACTTGCCACTTTTTATCCTATGTTGCTCAAATAGAAGTAAGAATTCCACATGAGTGATTTAAAATTATTGTACTGGTTTGCAAATATTTATTTTCTTTATTTCATGCTAACACTAGTTACTGAACAGGTAGTCCTTGTTATCCAACGTTTCACTTTACAATGAATGGCATATCCAACGCTTTACAATGCAACCCTAAGGGCCATTTTTCAATGCCGGAATGCGTTATCCAATGCCTGAATGTGTTATCCAACGCTCACCACCACTGATTAAAATGGGACTCACTTTACAACGGTTTCACATACAACTCTACTTCTAGAACGGATTCTGTTGGATAACCAAGGGCTGCCTGTACTTGCATACAGATGGAGCGGCCATTATTTTAACAAATAACTGCGCCGTTTTGTGTGCGCTGTTATACTCCACACAACATGAACGTGGCCAATCGCCGCAGGCACACGTGTTTATCGCGGTTGCTTTGTTTGAATTTCATGGATTGTGTGCAATTAAATGCAATGAAATGAATGAATTGTAATGTGTACAGTACTGTGCTACTGTGTCAATTTCAGGTGTTTAAAAGCCAAAACACTAAAATGCCATTTTATGCACTCGCATCTTAAGGCGGTATGGTAGGAAGAAATCCCGCGCCATGACATGGGTATTCCGAGGTATACACCGCGTGATTTGTTAAAAGAATGGCCGCTGCATCTGTATGTTAAAAATATATACATATAACTGGGGTTAGGATAGCATGAAACTTGTTTCTGTGTATTTTATGTATATTTACAGTTTGATACACTAGACAAGGTACTTGTAGATTATTTAGTTTGCAGTCTATGCACTTTTTCCCCTTGAATTTTTGTTCATTCAGAGCTTTTTAACACATTGCTTTATGATAGTTCATTGTTTCCAAAATTGAAATATAAATAGTCACATGCACGTAAGAATATATATTTATCACAAACTACAGGCACATTATTGCTACTGGTGCTAATGATGCCTTTTAAGGCATCACATAAATAAGAAAGTCATAATTTTATAAATATTTACTTGTTTTCGCAGTGTTGGAGAATATTCTATTTGATAAAGTCACTGACAGATACGTCAAATACTATCATAAGTATTTGGATATTTAGAAAATGAGAAATAATTTATGAGCATCACCTCAACAAATTTACAAGTACAGTGATATAGCTGGAACTATGATATTTACAAATACCTTTGATATCTCTGTGTTATATGGTGTCTATTATTTATTCATGTGCATAAATAAGAATATATATAAACCAACAGGGCCATCTCTGTAAAAGTAAAGTGCTTCAAACATAACTGGGACCTGTGAACCCAGCTCTTGTTTTCTCTGCTTGATCTCAACATTTGGTACAGTAGAGGATCACACTTCAAACTCATTCATAACATAGGGATCTCACAACTCTTAGACTTGTCAGCTAAACTAGGAAATATTTCAAATCCTTGCATTAAAGTGATAAACAAATTCCTTGCATGCCATTTATATAGTACTAGACATGACTCAGTTTATTGGATTGAACAGAGAGGGGTGGGTGTCTCTGAATAATCATTATAATGCTATTGCTATGATATGAAAATATGAAGTATCTCTCAGCCAATGTGTTACTTTTACATTTAAATAATTTAACACATTAAACATACACTCTACTCACCTACTATTTGTTGGGAAAGACTGTAGCAGCACCTTATACATTTTGTTTGGGGGTGTTGTGGTCTACTAAAATATCTGCATATTGCTTTTAGACTTTGCTAAGAGAAACTGCATCAAAGATTGTATTGACATTAACAATTGAATTACAGTCCAGCTGTACTGTAGTTTAATTTTTCTGCTGTGGTATATTGTGACATCACAAGATGTTTTTATATGTATTTAAGTATCTACAGTATCAAAGTATTTATTGGCCATGCACCACAATAGCAAAGTATATTAGCCCTTGTATAATTAAGGGATGTATTCTACATATGCCAAATCGGCCATTCGGGCAATTCTTGTCTGAAAATACCTAAAAGACATCAATGGGAATATTTGGTCGAAAATGGCCAAATGGCTGCTTATCCACCAAAACCCCCTAAAACTGTAAAGTTAGGGTGGATTATATCTTTATTTCAGTTTTCTTACAGCGATTCAATTCTAGTTTAAATTTCTACAGTAATTCAATGTCTGATTTTTTTTGCCAACTGCTCAAAATATTTTTTCTTTCTTAACTTTCCATTCTTAGATTTAATTCAAGATACTCCCAAAAGTTAGATATTGAAGAATCAATATCTCTTCACATTTAGCACTGTTCAATGTGTAATAATGTGGTCTGGTCGCAAGCAACAAAAATAAATAAGGAATGAGTTTATTCTATTAAAAATGACTCATTGTTTCCATCCAATAATTAATGCACTTGTAGTCCAATTCATTATATTGAGGTTGTTTCTTATGAGAACTGAAGGTTATATTTTGCTTACATTTTCTTTTAGCTATCTCTTCCGGGTGTGATCAATATCTCCTACCTCCCTTCCACACACATAAATGTTATGCCCAAAATATCATTTGAAAAAGCTGCAAATCCCTGTTCCCTGTCTGGAAACTCTAAGCGGCTTATAGAAAAGATGACATTTACTGCATCTCAGCAAATTGCTACATTTAAAAGCCGTAAACCATCAAGTTAAATGTTATAGTATTACAGAGATGCAGAAACAGTCTAAATGCTTCATACAGAAGAGCTTAGATGGTAGAATATTATAAAGCCTTTGCAGAATAGTTAATAAACACATTCAAATGGTCAAAAATTGTATTTAATGATTAAGTAAGCTGATGTGGAAACTACTATATAACAAAAGTAATTGCATTCAATTAATACTTTTTAAATTTTGAAATTAAGCAAACAACTTTTTGCAAGGTAAAAGGAGCAATGTTATTCTCAACAGAATGTTTTGCATATACAGTATAGGTCGGGATACACCACGCTGCGGCCACCTAAAAATGCAGTATCAGTTCCTAAAAAAGTGCATTATTTTTTATCGTGCTTCCACTTTGCACCACAACACGTTTTCTCAGATCCGTTAAAAGCATCAGACTTGATAAAAACAAGCATAATACTGCATTTTTAGGCAAAAACTGCCATGCTTCAAGTTCCAACATTTATCGGAATCGGATAATGCAGAGATCCCACAAATAATTTATCACCTAATTCAGGCTGGCATTAGCCCTGTCTTTCCTATGTATTTAATCGCTAATATACTGGCCATTATACACATAGGCAAGATAACTAAACCAATCCGAAATAGATAATAAAATAGTTATTACAATACAGTAAATATTAACTCATTAGTAGCCCAAGGTTTAATGAGAATAAGATTTATCTTGATTCTGATGTCCTAGCTGTATAATCTCAGGCATATAATGAGTTAACGTTTCTTGCTATTTGCTAAAATATCACTATGGCTACAATTATGCTTACATAGTCTAAAAATATATATTGTTAGCTTTAGACAGACTTTGCTTTTCTTGTCTTCTGAGGCTATTTCCTCTTTCTAAGTCAGAAATGCTGGCACTCAAAGAGGTTAATTTTTAGTGAGTGCATTGCCCCTTGCTTAGGAGATAATGGTATATAAGTTTGGTTTGGAAGGAGGACGGAACCTTGTTTGTGAACAAGGACAACGGTCAAGTTGTGCCATGTGTCCAGGAATATCAACTTTAATCGTCAGGCACCTGGCAAGATATGGGAGTTCTCTGGTGAAACCGTTTGTGTGTGATATACTGATGTCTAATACTGTCCGCAGTATTTTAATAAACTATTCTTTATTATCAGTTGGTGTTGGTGTGTTGATGTTTATTTGTGAGTGAGATCTGAAGTCCGAACCTAAACATTATTGTCTGTCAGTAAAATGGTATTTCTCTGTCAATACACATGGTTAAAATAGCCATGGGTTTCCATGACTAACTGACCACAAATGGCTACAAAGGGGTTAATATAAACATAAATCTACACTACATATACCCCTTGTCGACCTTAATGGCTGTCACGGTAGACCAGGTCTTTTAATACCATTTATATTTAAGGGATCAATCACAGGGCAAAACAAGACAGTGAAATAAAATGAGGTTTATTTTGGATAAATCCTTGGAAACACACAGAACTACAAAATACAAAAAATGACACACTTACGGGGTAATACTGGGGAATCAGATCTACCTTTCCTTAGTGTCACTAAACTTAAGTGACACTGAACAGAGTGTGACTCCTGATTTTGTAAAAACACGTTTTCCGACACTACTTGTTTTGAGAGCTTGCAATCTACAAGCTCACTTTGTCCTATAATTCCCCACAGGAAGCTATAGTGCAAAGCCCTATGATCCCACATGCTGACACCAGAAAAAAGCCTGTCATGGTAGACCAGGTCTTTTAATACCATTTATATTTAAAGGATCAATCACTGAGCAAAACAAGACAGTGAAATAAAATGAGGTTTATTTTGGATAAAAACTCAGAAACACACAGAACTACAAAATACAAAAATATACACACTTACGGGGTCTGGGGAATGAGATCTACCTTTCCTAGTTGCAGATACCCACTTCAAATGGGTTTACCCTGTCCGCTTCTCTGCTTCAGGATATCAGAGTGCTGCACACAGCAGTCACTCTGACATGAACCTCCAGCTGGCCACAGTCCAACTCCACACTCCTTTACAGAGTGTCTCTCAGATGGTCTCCACACTCCTTCCCAGAGATGGACTAGTGCTGTGATCAGCAGTGTTCTTTATATATCCATTGGTGGCTATCCTTTAACCCTGAGCCAGGCAGCCAGCCAAGAGAAACAGTGCCTGGGTTTCAGACCTGGTTACTGATTCAATTAACTAGTCCCTTTCATTTGTTCTGATCATATCTTTTCTATAGAACAGTCCAGCTAAAAGGATTGCTTAATCTTTCTCCATAGAAATGACAGGCACATAACTTAATTTGCATTTGCAGGGCTAACATGTCAATTTTGTCACCAAGTATTTAAGCTGGGGGGAATTGCTAGCACAGGAATTAATATTAACATAAGGTCATTATGTAAAACACAGGGCTTAGAATTACAACTAGCCCAAATCACATCACAGAACAATGTTGATTCACTGGGGGATTGCATTTAGAGGGAATAAAGAATACAGGCTTTGAAATAAATTCCCTGTTCTTCCCCAGATATTAAATTATATTTGGCTGAAATAAGCCTTACATAGCTGGCCAAGTTTCATGGATTTAGGGGTAAATAGCTGTGATTTCACTTTACTAGGTCCCCCAGCTACCCCTACCATCACAGTGGCTAGTAAAGCATTGCCAGGATGAAATGTGACGGATCCTCAACTTGACCCAAAGCAATGAATCTTCCATTGATAGAAAAGCAGTCTTCGGCGAGTATTTCTTCCTTCTTATTCTCTTCCTTATTCTTCCAGCTGTTGCTTGTAGCTTTTCTTCCTGTCAAATGAAACTTACCAGACATTATACTGTATAAGGCTTGTGATGTCAGTCACATGGTACATCCACCAATCCTATTGGTGGATTTACCATGTGATAAGCCATCAATTTGTTTGAGAATGACCTCTCAACCAACATTGATGACATCACATGGTACATCAACCAATCAAATTGTTTTATGTGCTATCTCATGCTTTCCCTTTTTTGGGTGCTTAAAGGAGAGGAATCCCATTTCTTTTTTGGAGTCACATTCCCTCCCTTTAAAGTGATGTCACAGCACCCAAAAAAGGGAAGGCATTGGATGGCACATAAACCAATCTGATTGGTTTATGTACCATGTGATGTCATCAATGTTGGTTCAGAGGTAATTCTCAACCTAATTGATGGCTGATCACATGGTACAACAACCAATAGGATGGATGTACTATGTGACTGTAAAATGGGGAATCACAGGCCTTATATAAGGCCTTGTATGACTCATTTGACAGGAAGAAGAGCTATAAGCAATATCTGTAAGAAGAAAAAAGAGAAGAAGAAATACTAACTGTATAAAAGACGAGTGTAGAGGTACAACCAGGGAGAAATAAATTGGGGAAATAAACAGTAGCTTTTATTTTACTTTTTCAACATCAATAATGAAAGTTATAGGATAGTGTAAAAAATATATATAAAGCAAATTAACAAATGCCAATACTGTTGGCGTTTAAGCTAGAATAACTAAAGATGTCAACTTCTGGTAACTGCAAATACTTTCACTACATATATATTTAGTCACTGTACCGTGTATGAGTTTCACTGGATGTGCTAAAAACTGAGCTCTGTCTGTGTTTTATGTTCTGTCTCTGATTTTAAATATATATTGCCAAGTAGCACTCCTCTGTGACACTCATATGCTTATATATATGTTGTGATTATTTTGGGGTTCAATAGGAGCTTGTTGGGTGTCCAGTATGTTTTAAAATTGTTGTTCAGCTAGTCTTGGCTGTTTGGAGGGTGGCAACCTCCTACCTAATTGTAGCTCAGCCCTCCCACATTTAAATGGTTAAGGGCTCACTCCATAGCATCTTCCACTCAGGGGAACTTGCTGGCTTGCAGTATGGTTGTGACAACTCTAATACAGAGTGCTTTTCCTGGTAATGTACAGGTTATTTAAAGCTTCAATCAGACTTAGAACTTTGCAACTAATATTGACAGATTTACTATAAATCATTCTTCCTGTTACTACACAGGTTATTAAGAATTTATATTAGCGTTAGGGACCCCTGAATTGTGGTCTGCCGTGCAGTTGGCTCAGGGGCTTACAACAATTTTGGCCAAAAATGTTAAACTAAAAGACCATTTTACTCGATATTTAAACATATATATTTAGGCACTGTACCGTGTATGAGTTTCACTGGATGTGCTAAAAACTGAGCTCTTTCTGTGTTTTATGTTCTGTCTAGGTTTTAAATATATATTGCCATGCTCAGTAGCACTCCTCTGTGACACTCATATGCTTATATATATGTTGTGGTTATTTTGGGGGTTCAATAGGAGCTTGTTGGGTGTCCAGTATGTTTTACAATTGTTGTTCAGCTAGTCTTGGCTGTTTGGAGGGTGGCAACCTCCTACCTAATTGTAGCTCACCCCCTCCCACATTTAAATGGTTAAGGGCTCACTCCATAGCATCTTCCACTCAGGGGAACTTGCTGGCTTGCAGTATGGTTGTGACAACTCTAATACAGAGTGCTTTTCCTGGTAATGTACAGGTTATTAAAAGCTTCAATCAGACTTAGAACTTTGCAACTAATATTGACAGATTTACTATAAATCATTCTTCCTGTTACTACACAGGTTATTAAGAATTTATATTAGCGTTAGGGACCCCTGAATTGTGGTCTGCCGTGCAGTTGGCTCAGGGGCTTACAACAATTTTGGCCAAAAATGTTAAACTAAAAGACAATTTTACTCGATATTTATACATATATATTTAGGCACTGTACCGTGTATGAGTTTCACTGGATGTGCTAAAAACTGAGCTCTGTCTGTGTTTTATGTTCTGTCTCTGATTTTAAATATATATTGCCATGCTCAGTAGCACTCCTCTGTGACACTCATATGCTTATATATATGTTGTGGTTATTTTGGGGGTTCAATAGGAGCTTGTTGGGTGTCCAGTATATTTTACAATGGTTGTTCAGCTAGTCTTGGCTGTTTGGAGGGTGGCAACCTCCTACCTACTTGTAGCTCACCCCCTCCCACATTTAAATGGTTAAGGGCTCACTCCATAGCATCTTCCACTCAGGGGAACTTGCTGGCTTGCAGTATGGTTGTGACAACTCTAATACAGAGTGATTTTCCTGGTAATGTACAGGTTATTAAAAGCTTCAATCAGACTTAGAACTTTGCAACTAATATTGACAGATTTACTATAAATCATTCTTCCTGTTACTACACAGGTTATTAAGAATTTATATTAGCGTTAGGGACCCCTGAATTGTGGTCTGCCGTGCAGTTGGCTCAGGGGCTTACAACAATTTTGGCCAAAAATGTTAAACTAAAAGACCATTTTACTCGATATTTATACATATATATTTAGGCACTGTACCGTGTATGAGTTTCACTGGATGTGCTAAAAACTGAGCTCTGTCTGTGTTTTATGTTCTGTCTCTGTTTTTAAATATATATTGCCATGCTCAGTAGCACTCCTCTGTGACACTCATATGCTTATATATATGTTGTGGTTATTTTGGGGGTTCAATAGGAGCTTGTTGCGTGTCCAGTATGTTTTACAATTGTTGTTCTGCTAGTCTTGGCTGTTTGGAGGGTGGCAACCTCCTACCTAATTGTAGCTCAGCCCCTCCCACATTTAAATGGTTAAGGGCTCACTACATAGCATCTTCCACTCAGGGGAACTTGCTGGCTTGCAGTATGGTTGTGACAACTCTAATACAGAGTGCTTTTTCTGGTAATGTACAGGTTATTAAAAGCTTCAATCAGACTTAGAACTTTGCAACTAATATTGACAGATTTACTATAAATCATTCTTCCTGTTACTACACAGGTTATTAAGAATTTATATTAGCGTTAGGGACCCCTGAATTGTGGTCTGCTGTGCAGTTGGCTCAGGGGCTTACAACAATTTTGGCCAAAAATGTTAAACTAAAAGACCATTTTACTCGATATTTATACATACATATTTAGGCACTGTACCGTGCATGAGTTTCACTGGATGTGCTAAAAACTGAGCTCTGTCTGTGTTTTATGTTCTGTCTCTGATTTTAAATATATATTGCCATGCTCAGTAGCACTCCTCTGTGACACTAATATGCTTATATATATGTTGTGGTTATTTTGGGGGTTCAATAGTAGCTTGTTGGGTGTCGAGTATGTTTTACAATGGTTGTTCAGCTAGTCTTGGCTGTTTGGAGGGTGGAAACCTCCTACCTAATTGTAGCTCGCCCCCTCCCACATTTAAATGGTTAAGGGCTCACTCCATAGCATCTTCCACTCAGGGGAACTTGCTGGCTTGCAGTATGGTTGTGACAACTCTAATACAGAGTGCTTTTCCTGGTAATGTACAGGTTATTAAAAGCTTCAATCAGACTTAGAACTTTGCAACTAATATTGACAGATTTACTATAAATCATTCTTCCTGTTACTACACAGGTTATTAAGAATTTATATTAGCGTTAGGGACCCCTGAATTGTGGTCTGCCGTGCAGTTGGCTCAGGGGCTTACAACAATTTTGGCCAAAAATGTTAAACTAAAAGACAATTTTACTCGATATTTATACATATATATTTAGGCACTGTACCGTGTATGAGTTTCACTGGATGTGCTAAAAACTGAGCTCTGTCTGTGTTTTATGTTCTGTCTCTGATTTTAAATATATATTGCCATGCTCAGTAGCACTCCTCTGTGACACTCATATGCTTATATATATGTTGTGGTTATTTTGGGGGTTCAATAGGAGCTTGTTGGGTGTCCAGTATGTTTTACAATGGTTGTTCAGCTAGTCTTGGCTGTTTGGAGGGTGGCAACCTCCTACCTACTTGTAGCTCACCCCCTCCCACATTTAAATGGTTAAGGGCTCACTCCATAGCATCTTCCACTCAGGGGAACTTGCTGGCTTGCAGTATGGTTGTGACAACTCTAATACAGAGTGATTTTCCTGGTAATGTACAGGTTATTAAAAGCTTCAATCAGACTTAGAACTTTGCAACTAATATTGACAGATTTACTATAAATCATTCTTCCTGTTACTACACAGGTTATTAAGAATTTATATTAGCGTTAGGGACCCCTGAATTGTGGTCTGCCGTGCAGTTGGCTCAGGGGCTTACAACAATTTTGGCCAAAAATGTTAAACTAAAAGACCATTTTACTCGATATTTATACATATATATATTTAGGCACTGTACCGTGTATGAGTTTCACTGGATGTGCTAAAAACTGAGCTCTGTCTGTGTTTTATGTTCTGTCTCTGTTTTTAAATATATATTGCCATGCTCAGTAGCACTCCTCTGTGACACTCATATGCTTATATATATGTTGTGGTTATTTTGGGGGTTCAATAGGAGCTTGTTGCGTGTCCAGTATGTTTTACAATTGTTGTTCTGCTAGTCTTGGCTGTTTGGAGGGTGGCAACCTCCTACCTAATTGTAGCTCAGCCCCTCCCACATTTAAATGGTTAAGGGCTCACTCCATAGCATCTTCCACTCAGGGGAACTTGCTGGCTTGCAGTATGGTTGTGACAACTCTAATACAGAGTGCTTTTTCTGGTAATGTACAGGTTATTAAAAGCTTCAATCAGACTTAGAGCTTTGCAACTAATATTGACAGATTTACTATAAATCATTCTTCCTGTTACTACACAGGTTATTAAGAATTTATATTAGCGTTAGGGACCCCTGAATTGTTGTCTGCCGTGCAGTTGGCTCAGGGGCTTACAACAATTTTGGCCAAAAATGTTAAACTAAAAGACCATTTTACTCGATATTTATACATATATATATTTAGGCACTGTACCGTGTATGAGTTTCACTGGATGTGCTAAAAACTGATCTCTGTCTGTGTTTTATGTTCTGTCTCTGTTTTTAAATATATATTGAATACAAAAAAGGATGGGGGAGCAGAGTTGTGGGAAACTGGCAGTGTAATGTATCTAGTAATAAAATATAACGGTTAAACCCTGAGCAAGCGTACTAGCTCAGGTGGCTGATAACCAATTTTGAAGGGTGAACATACATGAATAGTGTATGTGTGGGAAAAGGGGTAAAAATAATAATATACAACTTACACGGCCTTGTGTAAGCTCAGTTGCTTCAAGGTTTCTTTGGGAGTCCAGTTGATCTTGCAATGATGCTTTTCTCTCCGCAATGTGAGTTCTTCTTCTTGTTGTATATACTGCTTACTTCGTTGGTTCAATGCTCCGCTCCAGGGGGATTTCCTCTCATATAAACAAAAAAGAGGATAGGATTAGGTCATAAGTATATAGAGACGTCAATGAGGGGGAGGATGGGGTATTAATAGACCACTGAAATAAAACGGTATGATTTAGCACTCACACGGGCTAATGTGAGTGTGTTCTTATCTTGGTATCTTGTTTCTGCCCATTAGGGATATTACCCAATTGGTATCAGATAGTAATGGAGGGGTGGGGGCAAAAATACAAAGTGTATATAAACACAATACTCACACGGGCCAGTGTGAGTACACACTCCTAGCGGTTTCTTTGTGCTTCTATTCCTCGTGTTGCTGAAGCTGAAGATGGGTTAGGCAACAAAATAAAAGACACTGTGGTCTGGAGGGTAAAAACTAACTTTAATAAAAAAACAAGAAAATAAAAGTATAAAAGCAGAAACCATAGGCTTCTGTGGGGAAGTAAAAGCAAGGGGGGGCAGTGTGGTGTATAGTAGTAGGGGGTCTCGCCTTCCGCGTCCGGATGGGGAGCTACAACTACACCTCTGCCTCCTCTGTGGTGTGCTGTGAAATGTCTAGGTGAAAGAGCAACGCGTTTCGTCCGGAACTGGACTTCCTCAGGCTCTGTAGATCAGGACCGACTGTTCCTTGTCCGTTTTATGCAAGCATTATCCAATCCTGATCTGGGTGCGGTCCTATTCTCGTATCTCTGCTGCGACGGGACGTCGCCATCTTTCCAGTTGCGCGCGCATCCCATCTTTTGTCGCTCGTGTGTGAAATTTCGATATGTCAATAAAGTTTCCAGAATTGAAGGGGAGTAGTCCTAAGGGTTGCGTATGCATCCTGGCATAGGCTATGTAGCTGCACGCCCTCATGGAGGCCTTTTTAGTGTCCGTTTTGCGTCTCAATAAAGTTCCTTATTTTTGAAGGGGGAAGTTGCGCGCGCAGTCCTATACATGCTACGCATTTGTATATCCTAATGGATGTCTCTCAGGTTTCCCATTCGTGACCGGGTGTGGGTTCTAACTTAGTGAAAGTTGGAACCATGGCAAAAAATGGCATTGAAGGTGTTGATACTGCCTCCAAAGGCTGTATATAGAAAGTATGTATATTATAGTGTGCCATAAGCCTCTCTATATAAACAAATAAAATAGCATACATGTAGAGAGTTGTGTGTCTCTTTTGGTGATCTGATAATTAATACGTGAAGATGATATTTAAGTGAAAAAAGAGGAAATAAAATCAAAATAAAAATAAAATTAGAATAAAAATAAAAATAAAAAATAAAAAATGTGTATTATGATGTGGGTTACCCCAAAAAAGATAAGTATTATCTAATCTAAAGTTAATTCAAAATAGGATGAAAGTGAGTGATGTTTAAATGTTAGAAGTGATGAAGGTGGGATGAATAACCTATTGTTAGTGGGTGGATATAATAATAGTTGTAGTGATAAATATATGATGAATAGCCTATGACAGGACGCATACGCTACCCTTAGGACTACTCCCCTTCAATTCTGGAAACTTTATTGACATATCGAAATTTCACACACGCGCGACAAAAGATGGGATGCGCGCGCAACTGGAAAGATGGCGACGTCCCGTCGCAGCAGAGATACGAGAATAGGACCGCACCCAGATCAGGATTGGATAATGCTTGCATAAAAAGGACAAGGAACAGTCGGTCCTGATCTACAGAGCCTGAGGAAGTCCAGTTCCGGACGAAACGCGTTGCTCTATCACCTAGACATTTCACAGCACACCACAGAGGAGGCAGAGGTGTAGTTGTAGCTCCCCATCCGGACGCGGAAGGCGAGACCCCCTACTACTATACACCACACTGCCCCCCCTTGCTTTTACTTCCCCACAGAAGCCTATGGTTTCTGCTTTTATACTTTTATTTTCTTGTTTTTTTATTAAAGTTAGTTTTTACCCTCCAGACCACAGTGTCTTTTATTTTGTTGCCTAACCCATCTTCAGCTTCAGCAACACGAGGAATAGAAGCACAAAGAAACCGCTAGGAGTGTGTACTCACACTGGCCCGTGTGAGTATTGTGTTTATATACACTTTGTATTTTTGCCCCCACCCCTCCATTACTATCTGATACCAATTGGGTAATATCCCTAATGGGCAGAAACAAGATACCAAGATAAGAACACACTCACATTAGCCCGTGTGAGTGCTAAATCATACCGTTTTATTTCAGTGGTCTATTAATACCCCATCCTCCCCCTCATTGACGTCTCTATATACTTATGACCTAATCCTATCCTCTTTTTTGTTTATATGAGAGGAAATCCCCCTGGAGCGGAACATTGAACCAACGAAGTAAGCAGTATATACAACAAGAAGAAGAACTCACATTGTGGAGAGAAAAGCATCATTGCAAGATCAACTGGACTCCCAAAGAAACCTTGAAGCGACTGAGCTTACACAAGGCCGTGTAAGTTGTATATTATTATTTTTACCCCTTTTCCCACACATACACTATTCATGTATGTTCACCCTTCAAAATTGGTTATCAGCCACCTGAGCTAGTACGCTTGCTCAGGGTTTAACCGTTATATTTTATTACTAGATACATTACACTGCCTGTTTCCCACAACTGTGCTCCCCCATCCTTTTTTGTATTCATTGCCTATAAGGGTCCTGGATAGATTCTGCTGGGGTCCTGAGTCACAGGAAGACATCAATTGAAAACCACTCTCAGGCAGTATCATACCCTCCCTTTTTCTCTACATTTCCGTATATTCGACAAGCTCCACAGAGATAGCGCCCGGGTTTCTCTTCAAACAACTCCCCTTTAAATATATATTGCCATGCTCAGTAGCACTCCTCTGTGAAACTCATATGCTTATATATATGTTGTGGTTATTTTGGGGGTTCAATAGGAGCTTGTTGCGTGTCCAGTATGTTTTACAATTGTTGTTCAGCTAGTCTTGGCTGTTTGGAGGGTGGCAACCTCCTACCTAATTGTAGTTCACCCCCTCCCACATTTAAATGGTTAAGGGCTCACTCCATAGCATCTTCCACTCAGGGGAACTTGCTGGCTTGCAGTATGGTTGTGACAACTCTAATACAGAGCACTTTTCCTGGTAATGTACAGGTTATTAAAAGCTTCAATCAGACTTAGAACTTTGCAACTAATATTGACAGATTTACTATAAATCATTCTTCCTGTTACTACACAGGTTATTAAGAATTTATATTAGCGTTAGGGACCCCTGAATTGTGGTCTGCCGTGCAGTTGGCTCAGGGGCTTACAACAATTTTGGCCAAAAATGTTAAACTAAAAGACCATTTTACTCGATATTTATACATATATATTTAGGCACTGTACCGTGTATGAGTTTCACTGGATGTGCTAAAAACTGAGCTCTGTCTGTGTTTTATGTTCTGTCTCTGATTTTAAATTTTAATTTAGATTTAAACAGATTAATTCTATGAATGATTAACATTTCATAGACAAGTAAGGTGTTGTACCTGATAGACTATGTATCTATGTATCATAATGCGCATAGCCTGGTGGCACAAAAAGGACAGTCAGATAATAAAGTTTACACAGAAAGCAGAAAAAGAAAGCAAGAGAGGAAATCAGTTGACATGTGAGGTGAAATACTAAATACTGAAGAAAGAGAGGCAAAAAAAATTGGGGACTTCATAAGGTATTAAAGGAAAGTGATGGGAAGGGGAGAGAGAAGAGGATGAGAGAGAGAAAGGGAGGGAGGGAAGATGGGGACAGAGAGAAGAGGAGTGGAGTGAGAGGGGAACAGAGTAGGAAGGAGGGGAGGTGGGAAGGGGGTAGAAAGAGAATGGGAGTGGGGGAGCAGAGGCAGTGGGGTACGGGAGAGAGGGGAAACAGGGAAGGAGACCCATGCAAAGTCAAAGTTTATGACTACAGAGTACTGCAAACCATGTGAAAACGGGCACTTTAGCAAGCATATCTTTGCAGGAATGTGGCTTCGGCTGTGTGTTAATTATCTCTCTTTCTGCTTTAACATCTTTGCCTAATGACTATTATGCTATTAAGCATCTGTTTTAATAATTGTTCATGTTTTCAATAAACATTGCTACTGTACCACTGCCTTGTATTAAAAAAATATGTGCACCTTATTTTATATAAATGTGAATTTTAGTTATTAAATCCCTATTGTTGGTTCAGTAACTTAATAATGTTCTAAAATGTTGACAATTTAAAAAAAATTATTGTTTGCAACAGTTTTAAATCACCATTACTTTGGCATACATTATTAATATTGGTGCTTTATCTCTTTCTCTTGCCCTAATCTAATACTCTGAATAGGAGTAACTAGGCTACTACGTACTGTCTTCCCTAAATGCACCTCCTTGCACCATGACACTTGTCTCTTTAAACAAAATTGAAAAGCAGCTGCTCGGAGATAATAAACATACTGTATAGCTCGAGATGCATCTATAATGTTACAATATGTGCTGATTTGATATATTTGAAATATTCAGATAATTACAACCTATAAGATTCTGATATGCCATTCTAAATACCTTGGTAGTAATATATTCTTTCAAAGCTAGAATAATCTTACCGATAAATTACATCCTGTTTGTAAAAAGCAGGGAGGCCTACTACATTAAGAAAGTCTCAGGTATACTAAGTAGGAGGGTGGGCACGACTGCATGTCTAGAGTCCCCTTTGGAGAGGGTGGGGTTATCAAAAGGAAGTGATGTCTTTGGGGGAGGGGGAGGAGAGGTTATATAAGTAAAAGATTACCTTATGTGAAGACTCTTTCTTTCTACAATTTGCTGGAGAAGCCCACCCTCCCTATATTTGGGTTTGAAAGGTGGGTGACAGGTTTGTTTGGGTGAGTTTGAAATGAAAAAAAATTGAAAGTGCAATTAATTTGGAAATCTGTGAAAAAGTAAAATGTGTATGACATGAATGTATACTTTGCTGGTACAGCTTGGCAGTATGGTGTATGGGTCAGTGTTGGAACCTTGCCGGTTATGCTCTCTTGTCGAGAGGTTTCTCAACCTCTTGAGGAGTGGTCATATAGGAGGTGGTGCCATTCTAGTCTCAGGCTAGGTCCCCAGTGGCCTCTGTGGGGCAGGCCCCAGTCGGAGAGTGTGCGTGCGCACACAAGCCGCGATGCGTGATCACCTCGGCCAAAAGACAAGATTTATGTATTTTGGCACCGGGGCTGAGCATTGGCCACTTCAAGGCGGCTGTTCAGCCAATGAGGGCGAACCAGCCGTGTGACATCATGGCTACGCCCATTTCCCCTCCCTCACCTCCTCCCGTCAGATCTCTTGCTCTCCACTCGAAGCACAGCCGCAGACCACAGGCCGAGGCTGAAATGTGTGCACATGTCGCCAGGTGTTCCGGCGCGCGTGCAGCCGTGACCAATGGGGCTGTAGCCTAATGCAGCAGGAATTGGAGTGACCTCCCAAAGTGATGCGTTGTTTATAGTATCATCAGACTTGATGTGGTCGTTGGTGATTTTTGTTTTAACCTATGGGTATCCCGTGGACTTTTTGTTTCATTAGTCAGTCAGTAAGTAAGTAAGCTGGCAGGATCCTTGGGATATGTTATGATAGTTGTATTTCCATGTTGATTGTTGTTAATAAAAGCTGTGACAAATATTAATTCCAGAAACCTTGGTGTAGTGTGTTTATTTAAGCTTAAAAGGAGGTGACAGACACCTTAGTAGTGGCTAAGTTAGTCATGAACTTTCAGAAATAGCTTCTCCCTTTAATGTATTTTTTAGTTCTGCGATTCAACTTATTTCTTCTTTTTTGTCTTTTCTCTGTCATTTCTCATTGAGCTGTATTATCACATGGTTCTAAGTTATTCTATCACTTACCTTGCTGCTGTTACAATTCAGCCTCTTACAAACTATTGGACTTAGTGCTCTCTTTTCTGGAGAAATGTAATTTTATAAAACATGGCAGAGCAATACAGAGGCCTGCAGCAAAAGTACATTCTTTGTAATAAAAACCAGCAAGACTCATGTTGTTTTTCTAGTGCATATTTATGTTTCATTTTGACAACTAAATAGTCAAAATATTGTTCACTTAATTCTACTGCCAACAGAAACATTGTTGAGTACATGTTCATTTTGTTTTCGTATTTGAAGAATTTATCTTGCATGTTTTTTTTCTCGTTCTGATTATATGACTACAACTTTAAAATGCACAACAGAACTTATTAATATACTATTTGTCAGAACTGGAGAAAATTCAAAGTACCTTGAAGTACTAGTAAATTATGAAAGTGATTAATTACAAAGACCTGCAGAAACTAATGTACAAACTTTTTTTATTATTAATGAAAAATATGATATGATCATATTTGTTGTAAAAGAGGTTAAAGCCCAGCAATAAATCTCAAAAACAGTTACTGATTTTTTTTGTATCCAAAAATTGTGTCATGGACATGGTTCCAATGTTTCAGTCAATAGGAACCTCTTCAGGGGTTGAAGCAACCAAAATGAGCTACAGTAAGACTCTGCTATACTGTATATGTGTATGTAAGAAGTGCAGAATAAATGGTCCAAAAAAGACGCAGACATCTGATGTGCAGTGTCACAGAGGATGCATCCTGGGCATCCACCTTTATACTCAGAATTCGGTACACAGTTCATCACAACAGGACAGCATCCCACAGTGTCCGACATGAATCTACAATGAGCACATAGTCAGTAAACAAAATTACAATACAGGCATACCCCCCGTTTGCACACCCTGCCTTAGCGTAAGAAAGGGTTCCTCACTATGAATTATTTTGTTATAATCTTATAAACATGGCAGATCTGTCAAATGTCTGTCAAAAAAGATGCAATTAGAGCTACGTTCATAAATTGAGTCTTGCTCGCACTTTACAGGTATACCCTGCATTTACTTACGCCATGGGACTGGAGCATGTATGTAAAGCGAAAATTTACTTAAAGTGAAGCACTACCCTTTTTCCCACTTATCGATGCATGTACTGTACTGCAATCGTCATACACGTGCATAACCGATGTAGATAACGCATTTCTAACAGGTTCTATAGTCTCCCCGCTTGCGCACAGCTTCGGTTCAGGTAGGGAGCCGGTATTGCTGTTCAGGACGTGCTGACAGGCGCATGCGTGAACTGCCGTTTGCCTATTGGGCGATATGTCCTTACTCGCGAGTGTACTTAAAGTGAGTATCCTTAAACCGGGGTATGCCTATACATAATGTACAAAGGAGGACCTGATAAAAGAAAGTACAATAAGTATATAAAACCAAATGTGCAAAATGTAACAGTAAGAAATAAAATAACACATTAGAACAATCAGTGCAGACAATCAGATGAAATAATACGTTTACATATGCATAGCAGTGGCTAGTCCAGCTAGCTCTCTATCTACCCTGTCATATAAGTTCTAGTACGACACAGACAGTGACAGGCTGTCCTATGGGGTTTCCCTCTCCTCATGCTGACTTCCTGAGTGAAATGAATGGTGGTGCATGTGCACGAGCTAAAGGAAGGAAGTGCCTAAACTATAGTATGAAGTTCAGCCCCATAGGGGTGGGTCCTTCAGTCTGTGATTGGGGTTCCAACTATCTCCTCATGGAGTAGGAACTCTGAGCTCTCCTCCCGGCTGGGAGAGAGAGACATGTGCTCTGTCCCTCATGGGCTGAGGCACTAACCTAATACAGAGAGGTCTCACTATCACCAGCCTGCCAGTACCATCCAGAATCCAGGGATCTATGTTATCAACTAAAGCATTCACTGTAGCAAAATTGCAGTGGCTGCTGTAATAAAGATCATCCTCATTTATACTTCTTTCTGGCTCCCTGGCAGTCTGTGTGGAGGGAGTATTGTGAGTAAGGACTGTCCTAGCGGGGACTACCTTCAGCCTTGCTGAAGCCCCCTATGTCTGGAGGCGCTGTCACTAAGAAGAAGATCCAGAGGAATCCCTAAAAGTCTACCTGTCTTCCCCCACACCATCACGGTTACCTCGGCTCTCCTGTGCCAAATAGGTAATCAGCACTACACCATGCAATAGCCATGACTACATTTCCCATAGGGGGGGACATGTGCTACATATGTAAGATATGTTTTCTGAGTAGTTTGTAAACATGTTTTTGAAGTTGGGTAGATTATACTTTTGTTAATTCATTTTATTTCTTCATTTTCTTGCAGCAATTATTTATTTTTGTTGTAAGACTTTTAGGGGTATTTTTCAAAAAGTACTCGATCATTCCATAAATGATTTAAAAATCAAAATCCTCAATGGAATGTTTAAACACACCCAAGAACGAAAATATTTCAACTCACAATGAGAAGACTCTTTAACACCAAAACATGAGGACTTAATGCGGATATGGGGTTTCTCCCACACTATTAGAATTATTTGTAATGATCCTGCCTGAATCTCTGCCAATGTACCTATCCATACCCCCCCCCCTCCTACAGCATCCTCTTCCCCTCCATGCTGTTCCTTGTCACTGTTTTATTACCCTTCCAATGTCTTCAAACATCCCTTTCTCACCCTACCTTATCTATATCTCTGTTTCTTTCTTTTTTTCTCCTTTCCTAATCTCTGCTTTAGCCACAGAATCCTTTGTTAATCAGTATTGTTGACCTGAGGAAGAGAGAAACACTCTTGAAAGCTTGTCCTATGATATCAATTGTATGTCTTTATTTATATAGCGCCAAAAGTGTACTCAGCTCTTCACAAAGAATACAGTACAGAGAATTAAAATACATTAAGCGCAGCAAAATCAGACAACAGGAAAGGAAATCCCTGCCCCAAAGAGCTTACAATCTAAGAGGTTTGAGGGAAAACTTAGAGATAGCAGGTGAGGGAATAAGTGATGTAAATGGCAGTGCTTGGCCACAGTGGGTGGTAGGAGTGACTGTGGGACAGTGGCCATGAGTGCAGGCTGTTGTGATGCTTACCTTGTGGGGTGAGTTTTAAGGTTAGTCAGTATTAAATAAGAAGGTTAACACCATTTACATGTGAAATGAGGACAGGGAGGCATGGGTGAGATCAGGTGTGTATGTCTTAGTTCAGGCTTAGAGGAGATCCCCAGCAGTAGAAAGGAGTAGATAGAGGATTTGTGTGGGTGTTTTTTTATTGAGGGGTAAAGAAGTTGTTGGGAGAGAGGTGAATAAATAATGGTGCAGTGGGGAGTGGGGAAGTTGTAGAGAACAGAAACGCTCACAAAGGAGTGAGAAAACAGTAAACAGACAAAGCAAAATTGAGGGCACAGAGAGATGCAGGAGGAGAGACTTCCCAGGTATTGGAGGATAGGAAGAGTACAAAGAATCACAGCTTTTAGAAAGTCAAGTTCCTACAGCTGCAGAGTTATTGTTGTGAAGAGTCCAGATCTTCCTCTAATCTTCACCTCCAATTTCAACTTCAAAATTAACTCCAGACACTTTCAATGTTACATTTTAAAATGTTTCACAGCAATATGGCTCACAGCCAAGAGAGACTGACTTATATAGTTAAATAATTCACTTGACTAAGAATTAAGGGAGGGGTCTGTCTATTCAGCTCATACCAGTAAGATGTTAATTTGATTAAAGTTCTTTCAATTGATAGATGAAAATCAGATCAGTCATACCAGTAAGATGTTAATTTGATTAAAGCTTTTTCAATTGATAGATGAAAATCAGATCAGTCATACTTGTTTGAAGAAATTCATCAGAATATTAGTCCAGATATTCAGAATGCATCCATAATTAAAGATTAATCTCCAAAATTAACTCAGACACTTTCAATGTTACACTTTAAAATGTTTCACAGCCATAACCTAACAATTGTTAGTCCAAATAAAAAAAAGGTATCACCTAATACTGAAGTACTCATTTATTTGGCACTATCGCAATTGGACTAACACGGCTATTTCCGTTATACATATAAAAAAAATCCAAACAAATCTGCAGCTCCACTGGTCAGGTAAATTCTAAAATATGATGTCATTTATCACACGAGCATCAGGGGTAAATACAGTACAAGAAAGAAGGGAGCGACATTTCAGACCACCCGGTCCTTTATCCAGCTCCTACACCAGTGTGCATCACACTGGGTCAACATATAGTGAACTAATCATTCTGCTTTGACAGAACACGGGGGTTCCCAGCACTCGCTGCCGCAAAATGATAACAGAAATAGGATAATGTCAATACCAAAATGTAATAATAGAAGCACAAGATTATAAAAATGGAAACATGTCATACACAAAACAAAGAAAGTGTGATTCTAAGTGTAAATGTAAGGGGAAAACACAGGGACAGGGAGACAATATACAAGGGATAAACCACACAGAGGGAGGTATGGGAAGGGTGAAAGGGGAAAAGGGGAAAGGGAAAAATAGGGGGGCAATGTTTCGGGGTAAAGACCCCTTCATCAGGCACGTTCCCCAAGGTCCCCCAGACCAAGGGTACTTCTCTTATTCCCTGTGTCCATATACAGAACCCAATAATAAAATCACAATAAACTAATAGTCCAAAGCAAAAAAATATAGACTATAATGTCAATGAATAATATAAGCAAAAAAGTCACAGAATCTCCAGGAAATGAGGAGCACCGTGTATACTGCACTTGCGTTTAGTTGATCCAGTATTCCTGTCGCCAAATACTTTCTCCCTCCAACTCTCCTGCTTGTTGCAGCTGCAGCCCCATTACAGCAACAAGCAGGAGAATTGGAGAGAGAAAGAGGTGGTGACAGGAATACTGGATCAACTAAGCAAAAGTGCAGTATAATTAAAAATCTAAATCCTCAATGGAATGTTTAAACGCACCCAAGAACAGAAAACATTTGAACTCAGAATGATAAGACTCTTTGACACCAGAACAAGGGGACTTAATGCGGATATTGGGTTTCTCACACACTATCACAATTGTCTGTAATTATCCTGTCTACTTCTCTGCCAATGTTCTTATCCACAATTCCCCCTTCCCATCAGCATCCCCTTCCCCCTCTATGCTGTTATTGTCATCTTCTTCAAACATCCCTTTCTCACCTACCTTATCTAAATCTCTGTTTTTTCTGCTTTCCATACCTCTGTTTAGCTACAGATTTCTTTGTAAACCAGTATTGCTGATATGAAGAAGAGAGTAGAACTCTCGAAAACTTGTCCTTTGACATAAAGTGTTAGTCCAAATAAAAAAGGTATCACCTACAGTACTATTGAGGTGCACACATACCCACATAACTATATATATATATATATATATATATATATATATATATATATATATATATATATATATATATATACATACATTAAAAACAGCTGTCTGTGGGTGGGTTTACTAGCTAATGCATCTTAACCCTGGCTGTGCTTAAAGCTGTGACCATGCAGCAAGCTTAAGCCAATAGGAAACCATGTTTAAAATGGTTTTGAAGCAAAAAGTGGCACTGTGTGCTCATTTGCATGTCATTTCCCAGAATCCCTTGCTGCAGTGGAAGTGCTGTGTGCTGGGTGATAATGGTGAAAGGCGGGGTTGCAGACCTGAATAAGACATGCAAATGAGCATACAGTTATATTTCCATTTGCTATATGCTTTGCTGTGGAGGGTTTTTGTCACTTTTTTACTCACCATAACTTAACTAAGTATGGTAAAACCCATCCTCATTGCTTCAGCTTTGCATAGCCAGTGTAACCAACCCCACACTGATGCGACCCATTAAGGTTGAAACAGCTGTGAGGCCCCGCTGGCTGGGGCTGCATGCCCCGCAACTTTGACGGAAGAGAAAGCGATTTTGTGTTGCTGATAACAGAAAGATTAATAAGATTAAGAAGATGCAGAGGAGGAATGCTGTCCAGTTTGCCCTGTGTGATTATATCCGGATGGATCGCCTGAACTTCAGTCGGTTGGTGTTACAGAAGTTATTTGGCTTCAGCCCCATGGAATTGGACTATATTTTTGAAGTGACACCAAGTAAGTGTTACCAAGTGATCTTTACAAACCCTTTGAGCAGTGAGCTCCAGTACACTCACATGCTCCACGATAATAAACAGCAGTGTAACCAACTGAGGGTTAGGAGCGACGCCGATAGTACAGCTACACACGAGTCCTCTGGATAGAATCTGTCTCTTCCGCATCCAAACAGCGTCTGACGTCACAGAACTTCCTCAGCTTTCCTCCAATGGTAAGGGAGGTGGCAGGCTACGGAGTCAGCGTCAGCGACAGTTCGATGGTCTTTGCAATGGAAGGACAGCTGTTTCACAGGGAACGGCAAAAAGCTCCACACAGCTCACGAGTCTCTGCGCAATTTCAGATAACCCTACGCGTTTCATCCGGGTATTCGGACTTCTTCAGGGGTGTATGAATACAAACAGTCTCTCAACTTTAAATTGTCCCCTAAAGGGGAGGGGAAGGGGCGGACACAGCAGCGTCATAGCACAGAACATGCCCAAAAGGCAATAGTGTAAACATACAGATAGCAGCCAATATAGACAAAAACTAGAATGGATACACATAATAAAAATCAATGATACATATACATAAGAATTATATAATAAAAAATATATATATGTAAACATACATAGATAATGATAAAAAAACTATAATAAATATCCAGGTGGAACCTAAGTGAAGACAAAAAAGAAAATCAGCACAAGCAATTATATTAAAATCTAAAAGGACCATAAAAGATATATATTAAAAATGATAAAAAAGGAAAATTGTGAATATATATGTTTTAATATAATGGACATAAGAGATTAAAAAACCACAATATAAAAACACATATACATCAATGTTAAAAGGAAACCAGATCAATATCGATATTAAGACCCCCTGGTTTAAGTGTACGCAATTTATGTATCCAGAAGGTTTCTTTTTGGGAAATCTCCTGGATACGATTGCCTCCTCTCCAATGTAAAGTGACCAAATCTATGCCTAAATAACTCAAACCCTACGGGTTTGAGCCATGGAACTTTTTCAAATGTAAAGGAACACTGTGATTTTCCAACTCATTCACAATGTTCCTAATATGTTCCAGGACCCTCACCCGGCGGGGTCTAGTTGTGCGGCCTACGTATTGTAGGCCGCATGGGCATTGTAATAAATAAATAACAGATGTACTTCTACAATTAATACATTTGTCAATTTTGTGTACTTCTTTGGTCACATAGGAGGTAAAATAATTGGTTTTAGTCTGGCAAAATTTGCAGACCGTACAGCTTGTACACTTAAAAAAGTCCTTGGGTTTTTGGCCTAACCATGTGTCTCCAATCGATACAGGTCTAAGCATACTAGGAGCGATTCTATCCTTAATATTACGTGCCTTGGTGTAGACAATCTGTGCCCTATCAGGTAAAAAATCTTTAAGGAATTGATCACCCTTTAAAATATGCCAGTGTTTATTTAAAATTTGGTTAATTTTAAAATGTTCATTACTAAATTGAGTGATGAAGGGAATAAAATTGGACTTCATCTCTTCTCGAGGAAGTGGCTTTAAAAGTAAACTTCTATCACTTTCTCTCACTTTTTTATTACAGTACTCAGATCAGTGGATATATAATCCTTCTCTAGGAATCTTTGCTCCAACATAGCAGACTGCTCCTCGAACACCCCAATATCAGTACAGTTCTTACGTAATCACATGAACTGGCCTGAGGGGACATTCGAGGTCCAATTTGGATGGTGACAACTCTTTCTACTAATGTAAGTGTTGCAGTCAACAGATTTAAAATGTGTTTTACTTGAAACCTTCATATTATCTACATAAAGGGCAAGGTCAAGAAATGCAATACTAGAGCAGTCAGATTGATGGGTAAATTTAAGATTCATATTATTCCCATTAAGATAAATTATAAAATCTTCCATCAACATGCTAGAGCCATCCTATATGAAAATAATATCATCTATATACCATTTCCATAACACCAGGTTCGCGCCAAATGGGTTGGAATGGAAGATAAAATCCTCCTACCAAATACGCATAAATAAATTAGCGTAACTTGGCGCGAACCTGGTACCCATGGCGGTACCCCTGGTCTGTAAATAAAATTTATTATCGAAAGAGAAATAGTTGTGATTTAAAATAAACTCTATATCTTCTATAATAAAATCAATTTGTTCCTGTACAAATTTATTAGACTGTTCTAAAATCCTTTTAACAACGCTGCGTCCCTGAGAGTGATCTATTATGGTGTACAGTGAAGTTACATCAACAGTACACCAGATATAGCTATCTTCGCTTTAAATCTCAACTATTTCTCTTTCGATAATAAATTTTATTTACAGACAAGGGGTACCGCCATGGGCCCAGGTTCGCGCCAAGGTACGCAAATTTATTTATGGGTAGTGCTACTGCTCGCTGACCATTATAAACATGCATGAAACCCTACCATAATATTTCAGGTAGTGAAAACACTACGCATAAATAGGACAAGATAGCGGATATAGAGAAGACAAAAAGTCTAAATCTAAAGGTATCCTACAAGTCTATAGGTTGCAAACACATACATGCTATAAGCATGATAAAAGGAGCTCCCATAGAAATAAATGTCTAGATCACTGAATTTAACCCCATGATGGAGACATTGGATATGATGTCCTGTATCAAAAGTCCAAATGTGACCGTGTGAGTAATATACTGTAGGTAGAGCAATTCTCAACCACGAGAACATAGGATAGCCCTGGAGCAGGTGTAATCACGTCCTCAATAGGGGGTTGGTTCTGGTCCAGTGCAGAAATAAGTCCTTAGAGGTAAAAAATGTCCATATTCAGGAAAGGGGTCCAGACGAAATACGTAGGGTGACATCTGAGAGTGCAAGTGCCATCATTAAGCATTAGCTGTGAAGCAGACACTTTAATTGATGAAGCAAAGGACTTTCACCGCAAGTACCAGTGTGTAGTAAACGGGAGCTGGGCTACATAGTGGTGGAGTTCCTGTTGCTGGAGGAACCGATTAGGAAGCGACACAGGGGGCAGGTTCCACATCCGGTTCCGGTGAGCGTGGTGTTTCGGACAGTACATCAGAAGTCACGAGGATCCTCTTTCTGAGTCGGAGTTTGAGATTTTCTCATAACTGCTTGAATTCTAGCTATGTTTGTGAGTGAGCACTTTTTATTTTGTCCAGTCCTATAAAATTGTTTTACTTTAATACACTAGGAGTACACCTGTTCTCTTTTTTCTGTGTTGTAGATATCCTTCAAGGAATTGGTGATTCCTGTATCCAGGCTGCAAAGACTTCAGAGGATTGTGTTATTGGGACTGGTTTTTACTATTTTTTGAACTATTTTTCACTTTCTTCTTGATTTTTTATTGTTTATATTTAATTATATTTATTTTTCTATATATATAGTATTTTAGTATATCCCTTCATTAGTGGCAGAGCATCACTACTATCAGTTAGGTAATATCCTTTGTTTTATAGGTTATATCAGGGGCGTGCAAACTTATTTTGCTGTGACCCCCCGCCTTGCTCCCTCCATTCCTTCGACCCACCTTACCTTGTGCGGCGTCCCACAGCATCATTTGATGCCACTTTGCCAAGGAAACTGTGCTGTCACATGACCCTGCGGCATCATTTGACGCCACATTGCCATGGTCACGCATCCCAAAGCAGGCTGAATCTTGGTAAGTAGAGGTTGCAGAGGCCTCACGCGGTCCCTAGCGTTTAATTTAAATGCCTCGGGGAAGAGCGCAGGACCTCTGTAACCACCCACACCCACCCAAAAAAATCTTGCACCCAGTTTGCGCACCGCTGGGTTAAATAGTACTTTACACTATATACATTACACCGGCGGCTTATCTTTCACAGGTATAGTTTTATAATAGTATTAGTTCAAGTTTTTTTGCATAGTACATTATTAGGCGCTGTTTCATTCATATATATATATACAGTGGTTGACAAATCACCCAAAAATCTACTCGCCACCTAGCCCCGCCCCCAGTCCCGCCCCCAGTCCCACCCCCAGGCCAGCTTTTTTAATTAAAAAAATAATAAATTCCTAATAAGAACAACATTAGTTTTTGACATAAGTTTATTTATTGTAGTACATTATACTACAATTAGTGTGTGTGTGTGTGTGTGTGTGTGTGTGTGTGTGTGTGTGTGTGTGTGTGTGTGTGTGTGTGTGTGTGTGTGTGTATGTCGGATTTAGAAAAAAAAGCCAGATGATTATGACTAGTTTCCTGAACCCCATAACTAGTGCCTGGATGACCCCGCTTCACAATATCTAATGCAGCAATCCTGCCTGGTATCTTACCTGATCCACAGTACCTCAATGTCCAGGTACCTGCATTCCCGCAATGTTATACATTGGAGGGGAGGTGTTCCCTACCTGTCTTCTGGGTTAGAGGGGATTCCAATGTCTTCCGTGTGAAGCTCGAGTAAGATCTGGAAGAAAGCAGTGTAGGTTATTTCGGTGTAGTAAAGGGCAGTTAAGATATATAGGGTAAATAAGAGATCCAGAATGTGAGAGATAGAGTGGGTGAGAGACAGACAGAGAGAGTGTGAGAGAGAGACAAACAGAGAGAGTGTGGGTGAGAGAGAGGCAGAGACAGACAGAGTGTGGGTGAGAGAGAGACAGAGACAAAAACACAGAGACAGAGACAGACACACAGAGACAAAGACAGACACACAGAGACAAAGACAGACACACAGAGACAAAGACAGACACACAGAGACAGAGACAGACACACAGAGACAGAGACAGACACACAGAGACAGAGACAGACACATAGAGACAGACACACAGACAAACAGAGTGAGACACACAGACACAGAGTGAGACACACAGACACAGAGTGACACATACAGAGAGACACACACAGAGAGACACACACAGAGAGACACACACACAGAGAGAGATACACAGAGAGACACACACAGAGAGACACACACAGAGAGACGCACAGAAAGAGACACACAGAGAGAGACACACAGAGAGAGAGAATGAGAGAGCACGACAGGGAGATAGAGGCAGACACACAGAGATAGAGACAGACACACAGAGACAGACACACAGACAAACAGAGTGAGACACACAGACACAGAGTGAGACACACAGACACAGAGTGAGACACACAGACAGAGTGACACACACAGAGAGACACACACATAGAGACACACAGAGAGACACACACAGAGAGACACACAGAAAGAGACACACAGAGAGAGACACACAGAGAGAGAGAATGAGAGAGCACGACAGGGAGATAGAGGGTGAGGGTGACAGGGAGAGAGAGAGGGTGAGGGTGACAGGGAGAGAGAGTGAGAGGTGAGGGCAATGGGTGAGAGACAGGGTGAGGGTGAGGGTGACAGGTTGAGAGAGAGAGAGGATGAGGGCGACAGGGTGAGAGAGGGTGAGGGCGATAGGGTGAGAGAGAGAGAGAGAGAGAGGGCGACAGGGTGAGAGAGAGGGTAAGGGTGACAGGGTGTGAGAGAGAGAGAGAGGGTGAGGGCGACAGGGTGAGAGACAGAGAGAGGGTGAGAGCGACAGGGTGAGAGAGAGGGTGAGGGCGACAGGGTGAGAGAGAGAGAGGGTGAGGGTGACAGGGTGAGAGAGAGAGGGTTAGGGCGACAGGGTGAGAGAGAGAGAGGGTGAGGGCAACAGGGTGAGAGAGAGAGAGAGAGAGAGAGAGAGAGAGGGTGAGGGCGACAGGGTGAGAGAGAGAGAGAGGGTGAGGGCGACAGGGTGAGAGAGAGAGAGGGTGAGGGCGACAGGGTGAGAGAGAGAGGGTGAGGGCGACAGGGTGAGAGAGAGAGAGGGTGAGGGCGACAGGGTGAGAGAGAGAAGGTGAGGGCGACAGATGAGAGAGAGGGTGAGAGAGAGAGGGTCAGGGTGACAGGGTAAGAGAGAGGGTGAGGGTGACAGGGTAAGAGAGAGGGTGAGGGCGACAGGATGAGAGAGAGAGTGAGGGCCACAGGATGAGAGAGGGTGAGGGCGAGGGCGACACAGGGAAAGGGAGAGGGCGACACAGGGAAAGGGTGACACAGGGAAAAGGTGACACAGGGAGAGGGTGACACAGGGAGAGGGTGACACAGGGAGAGGGTGACACACTCAGACACACATTCACAGACACACACACACACTCACAGACACACACACACACACACACACACACACTCACAGACACACACACACACTCCCAGACACACACACACACTCACAGACACACACACTCACACACACACTCACAGACACACACTGGGTGGGTATTCATTGGATGGGAGGTGGTCCACCTGTTCATCCAGGCCTTATCCTCCACATGCCAGCTGCGGGCTGAGGGTCGGGCAGCCAGGCAGGGGGATCGGGCAGCCAGCAGGGGGGTCGGGCAGCCAGGCGGGGGGGGGGTCGGGCAGCCAGCCGGGGGGGTCGGGCAGGAAGGCGGGGTGTTGGCAGCCAGACGGAGTGTCGGTAGCCAGGCGGGGGGTTCGGACAGCCAATCGGGGGGGTTGGGCAACCGGACAGGCAGGCGGGAGGTCGAGCAGACATGTGCGGGGGTCGGGCATCCAGGCGGGAGGTCGGGCAGTGCGGGGGAATTGGGAGCCAGCAGAGGAAAGCCGCACGGCTGCACCAACCTCCCCATGAGAAACGTGGCCGGACGGGGAACTTTGCCAAAACCCTCCCGGCCCCCCGCGTGCGCATGCGCGTGTGCATGCGCATGCGCAGGCGCATGCCCCCCGTGGGCGCAGGCTGCAGCCATGGTGGCGGGAGTTAAAGCTGCCAGCCTGCTTCCCCGCTCCCATTACCTGCACGTCTGCCAAAGGAGCGTGGGATGGAGGGGAAGCGCATGCGCAGCAGCCGCGGGACCCCCCCAGCCTACCTCCCACTCCGGGCAGCAAGCGGGGATCGGGGGCAGGGGGGGTTCGGGCTGACCCAGAGCTGCCAGAAAGGCCCCCTTCCCCGCGGCCCACCAATCAGGGAGGGGAATTATTTATTAAAAAAGTAAAAATAAAAAATTGGCGCGAGCAGGGGAATTCATAGAGCCGCAGCACAGCTCACCAGCGGCCTAAATCCACTCGCCACGGGCGTGTGGTTATAACTATTTGTCGAACACTATATATATAAATAGGTTTGCAGCCCTGCCTTTCACCATTATCACCCAGTTTACAGTGCTTCCACTGCAACAAGGGATTCTGGGAAGTGACATGCAAATGAGCACACAGTGCCACCTTTTGCTTCAAAAGCATATAACACGGTCCCCTTAAGCGTATGCTTGCTGCATTTCACAGCTTTTGAACACAGCCTGGGTTAAGATGCATAGCCAGTAAACCTACCCACCCACCCACACATACATAACTGCTTCAACCTTAATGGGTCTCCTCAGTGTGAGGTTGGTTATACTGGCTTTGCAAAATGAAGCAGGGATAGGTTTCTCCATACTTAGTTAAGTTATGGTGGGTAAAGAAAGTGACAAACTAATCATAAAAAAGGCTCCCTGTGTATTAATGGGAGAAAACACATTTATGGCAGCATACAGATATATAATATAATTGAAAAGACTATCACTTCCTTGGCCATAAATTGCAAAAAAAACTCTCTCACTATAATGGTTTAACCACAAATGACCATGGGAGACAGTACTAGTTCCAAGTAAATGTAAATCAGCAGTCTACTTGCTGTAAGCTTTATAGAAGTAAGACATTAGGTATTTCATACAGATGGTAAGAAATCAGCATAGAAAAGGTGTCCCACAGAGTCCAACTGTGCAAATTATCAGGTAGACTCAAATAACATTTGCTGAGTAAACAAGTCGATGAACATGGCAGAAAAAATATTATATCATACAAATGAGGAGATAAATATGTGGTTCTCCAAGGGGAGAATATGAGGGTGTCCAACAGATAGACACCACTCCTACGCGTTTCGAAAAGCATCTTCTTCTGGGAGTGGTGACACATGAGTGTAAGATAGCCCTATTTAAAGCATTTTGTTAGCGCCAAAAAACGCCCCATTTCTTAATTACTTTATTGACTGCAGCTTCCCTGTACTGCCGATCGCATCTGATTGCCTCGGCACTAATGACGTCATCGTGTATCATACATGAGGACGCGTCACCATGGCAACCCGTTTTTTCTATTTTCTGAAGCTGTGCTGTAAAAATTGCTTCTTACTGACAACTCCTCTTTCATCAACAGGTAATTTCTGCTCCACGTTGAATCACAGCAAAGAGTTCTGCTGTTCAGACATAACAAAGGTAGAGACAAAATCCCTGTGTTGTGTGTTGTAATCAATGTTCTCTGAATTTCCTGTCACGATGGGTCACCATAGTGACCATTCCTTCATGCAAAGATTGTTGGTAGCTGCAACATTAATCCGAATGAATAATATCTTCAAAATTGACTCAATGGCAGAGACATCAGTAGGAGGTCAAGAAGTCTTGTATATAGAAAAATGAGGGGTCAGATCCTGTTGAGGCTTGACATTATACAAATAAACAAAAGAAGGCAAAGAACATAGATAAGAAAACGTAGGTATAAAATTGTAGAAACAGAAGACAAAATAATTTAAATCTATCTATCTATCGATAGATATAGTCAATAAAGAATATCACTTGTGAGCACACTCACATGTCTTAGACAGGTATGCAACCCTGCCTTTCAACCATTATCACCTAGCATACAGTACCCCTACTGCAGCAAGGGATTCTGGGAAATGACAAGGAAATGAGCACACAATGTGTCAATGGATTTTCCAGGCAAAAGGACACATTGTGTGCTCATTTGCATGCTTTTATCCTAGCTACACTTGTGAGTGTGCTTTTTTAAAATCATGATTGTTGAGAATACATTTTGCACAGAATTACGCTATGTGGCACGCGCCTCTCTTCTTCTCTTTCTGTTAGATTCATTCCGGGTGTGGTTCATCCTTTGAGAGGCTGCGGAGAAGTCACGGCATTGGATTTATATGAGATTTAATTATATGTTTTTTGTCATGGACATTTATGTGGACATTTCAAATAATATTATATTCTGCGATTAGATTCTTGCGTTTTTTTTAAACTGTTACTAACAGTCATTAATGTTATTATTATTTTCATTTTTTTATCTTGTTCTAAGCACTATCTCTATTGCATTTTGGGTGCAAGGAAACTGTAGCAAAACGGAACATGACAGTGGCTCCATCACAGCTTCCCCACACCCAAAATCCCAGTAAACAGTCTGCCCTGAAGACATTAACACAGCGGGGGTCCCTGCTGCTAAATGGTACTCCCGCTGCTTTAATCCTACCAGATCAGAGAGAATCAGTCCCTCTATCTGTGTCTCCCCACACAGTTTTTACAGTAGATCACACTGTTTTTATGATTATTTTTAATACACATTAATTTTAGGTAAGGGAACCTCCTGCTTCCTGAGGTACAGGCCCCAGAATGGGATGTCAGTATCTCCTGCAAGGTTAAATGTCCCAGTCACGTTGGCCGTGCCGCAGAACATATACACTTGAAAGAGATACCGCCTTTACCTCAGGAAGTAGGGGTCCCCGGACCTGAAAGTAATGCGGTTCAGCTCTGGAGATACCCTGCTTCAAACTTATGTACTAGAAAAAAAAGTGTTTGTGGGCCGAGTACGCATATTTTAAGTGAAACTTCTTTGTCTTTTGTCACTGTTTTGTCCCAGAAATTGTATTTGTGATGGTGATGTTTTTATTTAAAATCCAAACACAATTTCAGTGAGAAAATGCAAAGAAGTTTGACTTAGAACACGCGTGCTCTGCGCCTGTGCGCCGAGCTTGGCCACCAATGCGCATGTGTGGCAAGCCCGACCGCTACTGTGCATGTGCACTGAGCTCGGCCGCCACTGCGCATGTGCTGCAAGTCCGGCCGCCACATCACATCGCTGGCTCCAACCACCGTGTGCACTGAAATTGAAGGGAAGCGCTTTGAGGTGTGAAAATGCCCGGGTGTGGCGCGTGCACGGACATCACTTTCGTCATGGAATTTTCTAAAACACAAGGGACTATTCCGATCAAAACACTGTAAGGTGCCAGCAAAAAAGTTTCACCTCAATAATAATATAAACAGTGCGATCTGTGCAGGGAAACACAGAGAGAGGGATCACTTTTCTTTGCGCAGCAATTGCAGACTAGTGGCTGCTTGGTAGGATTAATGCAGTGGGAGTCCCATTCAGAAGCAGCGACCCCCGCTTCATTAATTCTTCTGGAAAATTACCCCTGCGCTGGGCCATGATTGTGCTTCACTGTGATCACGGTTGCACTTGGGCAAGTGACACACAGGGGGAATGTGTTTCTTTTAATTATTATTTTTAGTACACATTAATTTCAGGTAAGGGACCTCCTGCTTTCTGAGGTTCAGGCCCCAGTATGGGATGTCAGTTTCTCCTGCAAGTTTAAATGTCCCAGTCCCTTTGCCGCAGAACATTTACTCTTGTAAGAGATACCGGCCATACTGCGGCCTGTACCTCAGGAAGTAGGGGTCCCCGGACCTGAAAGTAATGCGGTTCAGCTCTGGGGACTTCAATCTTATGCAAAACTTCTTTGTCTTTTGTCACTGTTTTGTCACAGATATTGTATTTTTGATGGTGATGTTTTTATTTAAAATCCAAACACAATTTCAGTGAGAAAATGCAAAGAAGTTTGACTTAGAATGCGTGTGCTCGGCACCCCCACACTCGCCCCCCTCCCGTTTTAGCTATTTGAACGTCTATATTTATACTAACTGTGAATTCCTCCTGACTGTGTGTGTGAGTGACTGTGTGTGGGTGTGTGTGTGACAGTGTGATTGTGTGTGTGGGTGTGTGGGTGACAGTGTGATAGTGTGTAGGTGTGTGACAGTATGATAGTGTGTGTGACTGTGTGTGTGTGTGGGGGGGATTTTTTTTAAGTCTGAGCAAATACGTTTCCCTTCAATAATAATAAAATAGCGATCTGCTATAAGATCTGTGCAGGTCAACACAGAGAGAGGGACCACTTTTCTTTGAGCAGCAATTACAGACTGGTGGCTACCTGGTAGTATTAACGCAGTGGGAGTCCCATTCAGAAGCAGGGACCCCCGCTGCATTAATCCTTCTGGAAAATTAAACCTGCGCCGGCCCGTGATTGTGCTTTGCTGCGATCACGGCTGCACTTGGGCAAGTGACACACAGGGGGAACGTGTATCATGCCACATCTATATTATCCACCACTTCATTAACTACAAGACCACTAGAGTAATCTATATTGCCACTAGTAAGGGTGGATGCAAATATGTATGCAAAAAACAACCAACAACTACACAGATAAACATTGGAATACATACTGGAATTCATACTGAAGTGTCAATTAGAAACAAACAAGATACTCCAATCTCTAGACACATAAATGAGATACTGTACACAATGAATTAGGAAGGGAGACTGGGACAATACACGGTTTAAAATGAAATAGTGAAATTTTTCCCAAAAATGCAAATTGCCTGGAATGTTGTCACTCTTTGTGAGATTTTTCTGAAAATGGCAGGCAATAAAGCGTCATGTGACCAGAATTTAGGATTGTTTAACTTGCACAATGACTTTTAATGCTCTGCTATTTTTTCAACAAGCTTTGCCAAAGGTCCCAGGTGACTATAGAAATGTTGATTCTTCTAGTAAAATTTGTTTAAACTACTTAAGAGTACTATGATTACCATGCCTGTTGCTAATATTTATGCGTGTGTTTGTATTTGTGTTTGTGTAAAAAGGGGGGTAATACCAGCGCTTTTCCAAATAATACTGAAAGCAATTAAAGTGTATAACAATAAAAAGTGAAAAAAAATTGATATTCATATAATTGAATATACAAAAAACACTTGAAATCTAGTAGAAACATATAAAAGTGAATAGAGCACAAATAGTCTAAAATGTTGAGTCCACAATTCAATGAGAGATAAATGAAGGAATTATGAAGAAAAAAATTAAATGGAGTCAAGGGGGCTGCTTCTCCAAGGATGCGCCAAATCAAGAAGATTTTTTTTAAATAAACGCATTCTTCATAGTGTGATATAGAACAAAAATATTTAATTGATACAAGTAGAGTTACACAAATGCTAACTCACAAGGTATCAGATTTAAAATTGCATGGTATATGTAACTGGCAATGAATTATACCGGACATCAATCCTTTTTGGAAAGGTTTGGGATACCATAAATCATTAGGGGCAGAAAGTGAATCAAATCCTTAGCGCCATGCACATAAATCCAGATGATATATGGAACAAAGGATTACCACCCAAATGAAAGTCCAAAATGAGCTGAAAGCTCAAAGTACTTGCCACTAATGCCAATATGGGAAAGGAGTAGAGCTCCGGGGTGACAGTGACAGACAGTGAAATGTGGAAGTCCACAAGCACCACGTATATGTGCAAAAGAGTGTAAAATGTATTAACAAAGAGCAGTGTTTCAGTCCCCGATGTTAACTTTCAGGGACTGAAATCTCGGTCCTTATTAATAACTTTTACAGTATTTTGCAAATTGTCAGTATTTACTATTAATTTATATAACTCTATCTATAAATATAGTGTAGCTATATAATTACTGTAGCTGTATATAATTACAGTATTTATATACATACAGTAAGTATATACATATATTTATTTCATTTGTACTATACATGTTAATTACTTCATTATTTGGTGTCTGATTAATAAAATACTCTCTGGTGATATGAATAAAACTATTTTTATTTAACACGTTAAGTCTCTTTATCCCTTTAAAGACCACTGATGGAGATTAACGTTTTCTCTGCTCGTGTAATTCTACAGGCTATTTATCTTGTACTGATTTCAGAGAAAGGTATTTATTGCTCCTCCAGAGATAATGCTCTTAATCGATGACTGTTTAAATGAATGATCACAATAAGGCTGTACTGACCCTGTTATGTTACAAAGAAACATTGTAATGGAAGTAAAACTATATAATATTATAGACAAATGTCTGTAACAATGCTACACTGTGAGCTAAATGGGTAATTCTGAAAAAGCATAAGCTAACTGAAATGACAAAAATAGTAAAAAAAATCATAGTTCAAAATATCACTAAAGAATTGTTTTAGAGAAATTAACTTGATAGAATATAAACTAATATTTCCTAACATTTGTTTATCAATGTTTTGATGTCCCAGACACATTTCCCCAAATCATCCCTCTAGCAAAGATGTACAGATGTAGCGTCATTTACTACCTCCATTGCCGCGAACAAACAGGCTGCAATTTGCGTCAGGCAGCAGCGTCCGAAAGCAGTATATTTTGTGACCCAAGGATTAAAGAGGTTTTATTTTTTATTTTTATGATTCGCCTTGGGCTATACAGTCTTTGTGCATAGGCATCTCAGAGAGAATCTGTCTCTCTGTCTCCATGAGCAGATTGTATGTTTAAGGACTGGGACTCCTCTGCGCTGCTATTACAGATGTGTAGCTGGCCAGTAGAATTAATTCAGCAGTGGTCACATTCAGAAGCAGGGACACCTACTGAGTTAATCATCCTATGTAGCTTACTATAGTATTCATGGCCCTGCCACAGTCTGGTGCGGCATTCTCACGCATCCACATATTCAATAAATGTTGTTACATCCGTAAGTTTACAACAGACGACAGAGATGCCCAATGCTACATCCAACATGACAGAAATACACAGTAAAATACTTATATATTCTCTTTTCAAGAGAATATATAAGTATTTTACTGTGTATTTCTGTCATGTTGGATGTAGCATTGGGCATCTCTGTCGTCTGTTGTATACATATGCCACGCTCAATAGCACTCCATTTTGACACATATACATATATATATATATTTTGTGGGGGCTCAGGGGTTTCCAAAAAGAGCTTGCTGGGGTTCTGTGTTTTGTACTGTACATCCGTAAGTTGCGTGCTTGTGATTTCACATCTGTAGTTATTTTGTTTTACTTTTCATTTTGAGAAAACTTTATTTAACTGTTAGACTTCCTTATCAACATTCCTTGTACGACCTTATTACGTGCCAGGTAAGTCATAGACATTTGCTCATTTTCTAGAGACAGATCAGGCTGACTTCTTCAATGTTTCCAACATTTGATCATCAGTCACACCATGTGATATATATATATATATATATATATATATATATATATATATATATATATATATATATATATATATATACACACACATACATACATACAGTACACATATGTGTAAGTCTTAAATCAAGCAAAAATATTGCCAGATGTAGAGTACCCCGAAATATAGGTTTTGGAGGAGGGGCTCCGAGGAAATATTTGGTAGAGTCTTATTTTATTAGAGTCCCAAGTAACTTATACTGTTTATCTCCCCAAACATCTTTTAACAATACTGTAAGTGGAGAGATACAGTAGAGGCAACTCTTATTCTAACAAAAACCAGTGGCAATTCCCCAAAAAAACCAGGAAACACCCAGGTACATTCTGAATACATGCCTTAAACTTTCCTTAAACTAGCCCCAGCATTTCTGCATTGATTAATGGCCTATCAGATTAACAGCGGGGGTCCCTGGCAGTCCCATTCAAACTGAATTGGACTGCCAGGGATCCCTGCTGTGTTAATCCTATGGGTCGTTAGTCAATGCAGAAATGCCTTAAACGTGCCTCAAACTAGCCCAGAACATACCCAGCACATACCCAGCACATACCCAGAATGTACCCCCGGCTAGTTTACGGCAAATGTTAGAATAAACGTTGCCTCTACTGTACAGTACCTGTGCACAAAAAGTAACAAACATGAAGAACCTGGGAATTATGCTAATTTGGATATGCACAGTATATGCAAATGATTTATATTAGCATATTTTCTCTGGTGTTTTCCTTTTTGTGCCCATGCTTCTCCATATATTTTATTAAAGGTGTATTTGGGGAGGTATATACAAATACACAGATACCCAGTAAGCTTTCAGAATCCCCCCCAAAAGTCCCCCCCCCCCAATCTCATGTCATATCAAGTTAATATCAAGATAATTATTTTTTTTGGGGTGCGGTGCAATGTATTCAATAACATTAATCTCAAGCTTTGTAGAGATGGTCTGCTGTTCATATTGTTAACAGAAATCTTCCCCGCACACACAGGCAATGAAGTGATCCTGTAACTTTTATTACATTTACAAACAGTTCAAACAGTTGTTTTCTAATCCTTCATACTCATCCGTGCACTACTCTATGACAGACCAATTCAGTTGCATCTCACCTCGCCACCACCCCCACAAAGCAATGGCATGAGACTAGCTATCACCATCTCCCCAGGGCCATGAGAAATTAACACAGAAAGACTAAGATGGTTTCATGATTTGGCTGTTGGTAGAGAAATTTCCATTTCCTGGTTCCACACGCATGTGCATTGTGAACTAGTGTAGGAAACATTCACTGACAACCGGACTTAGAAATCCAACGGGGAAAACAATTTGAAGTAACATTTGTTTTTCCTGAGGAGAGAATAATTTTGAGCTTTAAACAAAACCTTTTGTGATGCATTGTTTTCATATTTAATCAATTTTTACAATTTTAAAATCACAACTTTTTAATCTTCTCAATGATGTTGCATTTTGCTGCATAAATAGACTTTGCATGTGTAATTTATTCGAGTAAGAAACCCTGAAAATAAAAAAAATATTAATAATTTTTTTGGGGGGAGGGTGATTTATATTCAATACCTTTAACTTTTGGTAGGCTTCGTCTGCTTTTCATTCATGGAAATATTACACACACGCAAACATGGTCTCTGGGAGTTATAACTTTTATTACATTTTAAAACAGTTCAAAAAGTTTCCTTCTAATCCTTCACGCTCATCCCAGCATTAAAGTGCTGTCGGCATCTTCTAATGGTTTTTTAATTCCATCTGCTTTAGCTGAGTCACCCGGTGTAAACGACCATGGATTTCTTTTCTTTTGTCATTGAGAGTGGGGGGATTAGGAAAAACTATTGACTGTTATTATGCACACAGTACAATAAGCTTGACCTTCCACCTCTCCCACATCCAGTAGTGATGCTTCTCCTGTGAAAGAAAAAAAATGGCTGCAGGATTAGTGAATTGAAGACCTTGACTGTTTAACACTATTGACAGGGGTGCAACCAAATGACTTGTATCGGCGCTAATAAACACCTTAATAATTTTAAGTGCAGTGACAAAATTTAAATACAATACTTAGGAACGTTGTGTATCCCAGAAAAACACACTTCTCCACCTTCCAAGGAATATGTACAGATTCCTTACAGGAGTAGTCTTGGTCCACAGGGTGGGGTGGAAGGGAGCGGTATTGTCAGGAACACACCAAAAGATAAAAAATATACACAATAATGGTGCAGTATATTAATACAATGGGGGAATGGATGAATCTTGGCTCTAATGCAATTCCTACTTACAACAGATAAGACAAAAGCAGGCAGTGGTCTGACTCTGTCAGCAGGATGTAGGTTTGGGTGGACGCAGAGAGGGGAATTTGATGGTAGATAGCTTCATGCAGGATGCTTTCAGGGTATATCAACTCAGATTCACGCAGAAAGACATAAGAAAGAGAAACGGACCATAGTGTAGATCACAGAGTGCAAATTTATCCAATCAAACAAGGTGCACAAACGTACTTACAATAAGTACTTTAAAGATGTTCACATAGCAGTATCGTGAGACAGTAGAGGGCTCATTAACGATGGTATGCTGGCTGGATAGCTTCCCTTAGCTCCCACTTCTCCATCGCGGTATGGCGTCTGACGTCAGTTCCGGCAACACGGGTGATGACATCCGGTAGGGAGTGGGGAAGATGAGTCTCAGCAGGTCGCTTGTGTGAACAGAAGGCACCTCACACGTCTTCACGTGCAGAAAGACTGCAATAGGACTAAAGGCTTGGCTCAACGCGTTTCGCTGTTCTCAAACAGCTTCCTCAGGAGCTTCCAACATCTTACAACAATGAAACCAGTAAACACTTTATAAAATAAAACTTATTTTTTTATTATATGAAAAACATTCCCAGTACATTTTTAGTTGATTATTGAAACAAGTGTTCGTCCCCATAGCTGTGGGTGTTCCAGGGAAGATGCCTTTTATGCCTTAAAAGGGCATTTATGTTGTATTTCACAGCTCGGAGAAGAACCAGGGTCATAATGAAATGCCTTTTTTTTCCGTCCATAATATTTCTGCGCAAATTCAAAGGCAATGCTTTCTTGCCCCTTTTGTCATCATAATTAACCACCTTAAGCCACTGAAGATACAGCTCATAACTGACATGGTGTTTCATAATGAAAATGGCTAGTATGGTAACTTTTCCAGCGCTTCTCGGAAAGTATTTTTCCCGTATGCTCTGTGGGAGGTCTGTTAGCGTCATGTCTAAGATCGTGCCCAGATCGAGTTGCATTTGAAGCTGTACTCTCCTAGGTACAGCAGGTGTGCTTAATTCACTGGACGAGGATAGCTAGTCTGTGGGGCTTCGCATTCACACCTATACACCTCTGGGTGCTGCGGGTGTTGGTGGAAGAGGTGTGCTTCTGTCAGTGGATGAGGGTAGAGTGTCTGGTAGGATGCTTTCCTCCGGTGGTGCGCGTTGTCTTGGCAGCATACAGGCCAATTCCGGTGAAGAATAAGGTGCAGGTGGTGGATGGCGTTCCTCCAGGTCACACTCCTGCTCCTACATCAGACATAAAGGGGGAGGGACTAAATAATAGAGCCCAGCAATGTCATTGTCAATGTTGTCCATGCCCCTCTCCATCCCCTCCATTCTCTCCAAAAGTTGATCCAATTTTGCCTCCATTCTTTCCCTGTATTGCTGTGTTATATTGCAAATTCTTCCATAGTAATTTAACAATTCCAGTATGAAACCTACAGAACCCAGGCTCACAAAAGGTGTGGGGGTGGAATCGTATTCTCTCTCTAAGAGTCTGGGTGATCAGAGGGGGATGTCGGTGGGACAGGGAAAGTGTTGTTCTTCTTCAGTTGTCAGAGGGCCGTATGGTTGTGCATTGGTGGGGCAGGAGCCGTCTGGTTCAGCTTCTTTTGTCAGAGGTTTGTATTCTGAAACCAGGGTCATGTGTGATGTGTGAATAGCCCCAGATAGCATTAACTCAGCCCCCTTTCCAAATCATGCCAAGTCCTATAATATTTCCTTCACTTTATTGGAAAAGCAGCAGTGAATACAGGTACTTGTGGATGCTGTGTAGTTGTGAGTTTGTAGTTGAGGGCAGGTAGAAAGAGATGGCCTTGCCATGGGATTGTAAAAGAGATGGGTGCTGTACTCACTGAGTCCTGGGTGGAAAAGGAATTGAGGGGGAATGTGGGTAAAAAAAATAGTCTTGGGACAGACTATCTGTGAATAAAAAAACACGGGGGGGGCAGAATAGCCCATTCAGAGAAGGATCTCAGAGGCTGCAGTAACAACTCACTGACTACATGCCAGAGGCAGGGAAGGCAACATTGTAACATGTCACACAGGCACAGTGTGTGTAGCAAACTACATGCAGCTGAGAATGAGGAACTGACGGCAGAAGCTGCAAACATAGGGGGGGGGATTGAACAGAGAGAGCAAAATGGGGAAATCTTCTTCCATGACACTCCCTGTCTGGTATCTGGAGATATCACTATATTGAATGATGTGGAACATATGTAAAATGCAAACAAAACATAAAGTAATAATGTAAAGTTCATGTCCACATAACGAGGTGATACCGACCGGTATCGCTAGCTCCAAAGTCATTTGGCAAAGTCTTTTAACAAAGGATGTAGGGTGGATGCACAGCTCTAGTTTAGCTGGTTGCACCACAATGTCTTTGTGCAAAAGTTCCCGGCACTGTTTAGTGCTTATTTGTAATCCTTTGCGCCCCCCAATGAAATTGGTTCTGCAGTCCATTCCATTTTTGAAGAGTTCTGCCAGTTCTACCGCTGATACTGCGCAACATAGCTCAAGTCTGGGTATAGTGTGGTCATGTCGTGGCGCCACTTTAGCCTTGCCGAGGATGAACCTGACATGGTCACCTCCATACGCATCCGTGGTTTTAAAGTAGGCTACCACTGCTATGGCCTTTGTAGAGGCGCCTTGGAATACGCAAAGCTCTTTGCTGTGTGCAGCAATGAGAGATGTGGGAGAGTAGGAGTGTGGGATCTGAAGCTGCTCTAGGATCGTCAAGGAATCATTCCACGTTTCCAGCTCTTTCCGTCTTTCTGAAGGTAGTGGGGTGTCCCAGTCCTGCTTCTCGAAGGACATTTCTCTAAAAGAGACATCCCTTGTATGGTGACTGGAGCCACGAATCCCAGCGGGTCGTAAAGACTATTGACTGTGGACGGGGCCGCACGTCGGGTGTAGGGTTTTCCCTCGATAGACACCTGGAATGTGAATGCGTCTGTTTTGAGATTACGGCTTATCCCCAGACTCCGCTGTATGGGAGGCGTGTCTGCCCCCAGATTCAAGTCCCTAAGGTCGCTTGCGTAGTCGTCTCTTATTGTCTGGAACGCTTTGCACCCTAAGTCATCGGAACGTTACTCTTGCACGAGAACATCTCCACATATTTTGGTGAAACGTCTTTGTGTCTCCTTGTTAACTGCCGTCAGGAGGTTGTTTTCTCCCTGGACATAACGAAGAACAGTCTCTTTTGCCCTTGTAAATCCCTTTATGAAATGTCTCTGCGATTGTCTCTTTTTAGACATGTGAGAGGACAGTCTTTTTGCCCCTGTGGCTTCACCTGCAGGGTGCAATCTTTTGCAGCTGTACCAGCCGTGGCGGCTGGCTGCTCTGCCACCTGGTATTCCGCGGAAAGGAATGGCTGTACGTCTCAGTCGAGCCATTGCTTGCAGGAGGATTGCCTGATTGTTTCCCATAGTTTGGGCGATCCTTTCATCGGTCACCTTCAGGAGGTTGCTTTCTTCATTCGGTGGAGTCGACTCATCATCCTCAGTTGTTTGGACTGCTGAGCATCCTAGGCCATCGTCACATCCCCCTGATGTGAAGATGTTTTTGTTGTTCTCAGGGGTATGACCTTGTCTCTTCTCCTCAATTGGCCCTCCTGTCACTAGGGGATGACCAAGACATGGTTTGGAGAGGGATGCGTGTCCACATTATGTTATCACTGTTCTGCGGGCGTCAACATAGTCTGGTCCGTGCCCTTTGTCAGTGCACATGTTGCCCACTATCACCTATCCTAGGTCGAGGCTTTGGGCAAATGGAGCGTTGTAGGGTCCATTGCGCTGTTTACGGACTTTGTGCACCCTCAGGATGTCCCTACCGAGCAGCAGCAAGATCTTGGCGCCTTGTTCTACTGGCGGGATGTAGTTGGCTCTTTCTCTGAGGTGTGGGTGATGGCATGCCACGTCTGGTGTAGGAATCTCGTCCCTGTTTGCAGCCATGTAGTTGCACTCGAAGAGTGTGGGGAGAGCTATCTTCACTCTGTTGTCCACTGAACGTATAATGTAGCCATTCGCTCTTCTCCCTGTTGTCTCAGTTAACCCTGCACAGGTTCTGAGGGTGTAGGGTGAGGCATTGTCTTGTGCGTTGAATAAATTGAAGTATTCCGTCTTTGCCAGTAATCTGTTACTTTGATCGTCAAGGATTGCATACATCCGGATAGCCCTCTCAGGTTGTCCCTGGGGGTGCACTATGACAAGGCATATTTTGGAGCAGGATATTTTGTCACTTCCTTTTCCGCAAACCTCGGTGCACTGAGACGTGCCAGATATTGGCTCTCCTTCTCCTTCCTCCCCGCTATGCTCCGCTATGGAGGATGGGTTGTTGAGTTGGTGGAGTGTCAGCGCCCCTGGATGTAGAGATGTTACGTGCTTGTCACTTTTGCACACTACACATTTGATGTCTTCTTTACAGTCTCTGGCTAGGTGAGTTGTGGAATCGCAGTACCTGAAGCAAACTCCGTATTCTCCGAGTAACTTCTTACGTTCCTCTAGGGACTTGTAGGCGGACGTTCACAGAGGTATGCAAGGGAGACTGGTTATGGTGAAATTAAATAAGGCTTTTATTGCACCTGTTTCCATAACATCAGGAAACCATCCAAACAAGGGGAAAACAAAGCTTCAATTCACTTGGGAGTATTTCTAGTGAAACCTAGACAGTCCACAACTCCCTTTAGATAAGCATGTCTCCCAGCCCCAAACATATATCATGAAATAAGCAGATATAAAAAGTCTTATAAATAAAAGTCTTATCAGTTCCTTGTGGTTGGAGGGAAAATCTTTTCTGTTCCTGGTTGCTCCCTTTTTCTCAGGGTTTGTCAGCATTCAGGTTTAGAAGTTTCCCCTGTGTCTTGAAAGCAGCACTGCTATTTCTTCTGGCAGGCTCAAGACAAGTCCCCATGCTCAGTCTCACAAGTTGTTTGAGATTCAGGGACAATCTCCCTTCTTGTCTCAAGGGCAGGCTTTTCTAAGCAACCTAATCAGGCAGGTGGTGTTTGTTAATTGACTACCAGCAGTTAACCACCACACTGCTGGATTAGAGGCATATTTCCTGAACAGGGATAACTCCCCTGTTACATACCTCCCCTGTTTGTGGGAAGCTCGGGCTTGCCACGGCCAAAGCCCATCCTTCCACTCTCATTCTAGATATCTCTGTGACTTGAATGAGAGTGAATGGAGGAAGAGAACCCTTGTTCCCACTGGGATCGGAGCCCTTTATCCAGTTCATTCGTGTCTCCTCCCGAAGGTGCTTGAGATCAGCACTCCTCAGTCGCTCGAGGAGGACTTTTTCTAAGTACAGTCTTTTTGCTATGTGCGCGGTCATGAGATTTCCCTCGCGTCGGGTGCTCGTCTTATTGTAAGCAGACTGTATGGCAGCAGTTGCAGAGCGTTTAAAAACAGCCCTTTGAGTTTTCCGCTCTTGAAGCTGTCTCTCTGCCCTTTTCCCACTCAATGGGGTTGCTAGTTCAGCCTCTTTGGGATTAAGTTGCAATTCCACACCCACTTCCAGAGAATGTCCCATCTTTTCAGCTTCATCAGCTAAGGATTCTTCTGGTTTTGATTCAACACGTGTACCTTCTTTTATTGCCTGTTGAGTGGCTGAAGGTTTTTCTAGTGCTTGTTTAGGTGGTTCAAATTTTGCAACCTTGTCTTTCAGACGAGCGCTATTCCCAGCTCTCACTGTACCCTTGTCTTCATGGGTTTTTGTGGCTGTGGGATACTGACGTTTAGTCAGGGTAAATACTTGTCCTTGTAGAACTTTTATCTCATCCGCGAAAGATCCCTGTTTTTTGAGTGCGTTTTGCAAGTCTCTTCTCAGGGAATTTATCTGTACACTTTGTTTTTTTTGAGCTTGCTTCCACATTTTCACTGCATTGTGAAGCACTATGAACTTCTTTGCTTGGGCCACAGTTACTTGTTTCAGTTTCTGGACCTTCTTGTGCTCCCTTTTGTGCCGGGTCACCTGGGTTCTAAGCTTGGCCTCTTGCGATGCTTTGGTGATGCTCAGGATAGCCTTCAGTTTCTCATGCTGCTTTGCGGGGACATACTGGGTAATCAGACGTTCCTGCAGCACTTGAATTTCTTTAACAGCCAGCAGATTTTCTTCCTGCAGAGTTCACTGCTTCTCCTCGGCCTTCTCGAGGTGCGTACGCAGACCTTGGAGTTGGTTCTGCAGTCGGTGTTCTGCTTCAAACTTCTCACCTTCCAAAAGTCTATTTATTTCTTTAAGCTCGTGCAGCTTTTCATTCTTTTCCTTGACGTCATTTGTCAAATGAAAATTTTCTTTTTGAGTTTTAAGTTTTTTCTTTTTAATCTTAAATTTTCTCCTTTTTCAGTCTCTGTACTATTCAGGGCCTCCTTGCAGTCCTCTTTCCATTTACACACATCTGCTTTGAGAATGACAGTCTCCTGGCGTGATGGTCTGAAGCTCCTTCTGAGAGACTTGGAGATCTGTATTAAGATTGACAATCATTTCTTTAGAAATGTCCAGCTCCTCAGTAAGACTGTGTAGTTCCTTTCTCGAAACTTCCAGGTCTGTGCGGCAGCTGTTGGTCTCATGATGTGAGGCATCCAGTGCTCTGCGGAGTGTATGAACCTCCTTCTGAGATACGTCTACGTCTGTCCGGACACTGTTGACCTCCTGTTGTGATGCATTCAGCTCTATGCGAAGAGTGTGAACCTCTTTCTGGAAGACTGTCATCTGCTTCAGTGCCTCCTCATATTTCCGCTTTAGCTTAGCCATCATTTTATCAGACTGGCTCTGCTTTTCATCCATGGCAGAAATAGTAGCGTTTGCAGTATCTAGCTCAGTCTTGAGATCGTCCAGGTCTGTCCTGGCCAAAGAGTACATTGTGAGCACATCATACTGTAGCTTCACATTATTTTTCCGGATCCAATCACAGTCACGCCTGGCATTTTTCAGGGCATCCTCAGGGCTGGTCAAGGGATCGACACTCAATGGTTCTGGCTCCGCTTCCCTGGGATGGTTGGTTGAGGGTTCCTCACTGTTGGCACCGGACAGACACTTCTTTGGGGTACACGACTTCTGCCTTGGGCCCTCTGGATATTCGGTTATTCGCGGGACGAACTCTCCATTTTCTCTAGGCTGCAGGGCATCTCAGTCCCCCTTTTCCTCCACAGGATCTGCGGACGTGTCTGTTCCTTCCACGGTAAGTGAAGAACCGCTTATCTTTTTTCGCCTTTTTGTTTTGGATGACACCGTCCCTCAGGGATACTGGGGTCTCCATCTTCCTTTGAAATTTTAGCAGCGTCACTGGACCCACCCGGCTTTTCTTGCAACTGTAATAGCTGACGGAAATATTCGGTGATCCACTGCTTCTGCTCTTTCTCCTGCTGATCATATTCGTCATCAAAGAGAGCAGTCTTTTTGGTTCGTGCCGAGTTCAGGCACCCCCACCACTCTTGGGGTGTTTTGTGGGTGTGACTCGGTTCGGTTTCCCCGTAAGAGATGTCTTCCTCTTTATTGGACTGGAAGGGCCACTCTTCCTTGGGGTAGGGTTCATTACAGGAACGCTGCATCTTGTCCTCCCTTTTGGGGCTATCAGGTGTAATTTTCTTCCTGACCTCAGGAGGCGCTATTGCAGCTGTTGCCTCTGTATTTGCTAGAACCCCCAATTGTGGTAGTCCTACAGGTGGGCATATTTTGCTTGTAGAGGTCGTAGCTCTCACAGGCATCTCTGTAGACTTTTTTTTTCTTGGATAAGTTTTACAAAATCAGCAGTACTGTGCACGCATTTTCTCTCATCAGGTATACAGGATGTGCAGTTGCTAGGTAAAAACGTCTATTTGCTTTACACTATTTACTTGCTAGGTTTAATCTCTCATTAGGTATGCTGGATGTGCAGTTGCTAGTTAAAAACTTCTGTTTGCTTTACACCATTTACTTGCTAGGTCCAATCTCTCTGCTTCAGCCAAATAATGTGGTTTTCTGCTTGAGTTCAGTCTCAACTTTGCGTATTATGACATTCACTCTTCACACTTTGGGATTCCTTTTACACAGCTCAGCAATTCCTTTTTTTTTTAGTTGGCAATTTTACCTTCAGCACTTGTTTACTGAAAATTCCCCTTCTTCAGCACAGTCTTGCATCAATTTTCACACTTTTCTGCATATACTCCATTCACAACTGGTAGTCCTATGCGGTGTGGCAGCCTTTACTTGCAGAATCAGTACCGCTCGTGGTTCACCATCTGTATTCACTGCTTCAGCTAAATATTTGAAAACAACAAATGCCTATCCCTTTTAAGGGCTAACTCACTTCTTGAACCCTGACTATGGCTGGAAGGCAAACCCCCTATTTCAATGACCATATTACACTTTATTGTGATAGGCAAATAAGGTTTACCTGCTTCAGCAGTCTCTCTCTTTCTCTCCTCTTGGGATTGGGGAAAAGAGTCCATCTGTGGTTTTGTAAGTTTCAGTGCAGTGTAGATTTCCTGCATGGGTGTGTATCACTTTAACTCTATCTCTGCTGCATGAGATCTATGGTCAGGCTGTTTGTAAGCAAAAAGCACAAAAACATTCACAGGAATATCTCCGGTCCTTTCTAACTTCAAAGACCACCTCTCGTCCCACTTCTCACACCATATGTAGGCGGACGCTCATAGAGGTATGCAAGGGAGACTGGTTATGGTGAAATTATATAAGGCTTTTATTGCGCCTGTTTCCTTAACATCAGGAAACCATCCAAACAAGGGGTAAACAAAGCTTCATTCACTTGGGAGTATTTCTAGTGAAACCTAGACAGTCCACAACTCCCTTTAGATAAGCATGTCTCCCAGCCCCAAACATATATCATGAAATAAGCAGATATAAAAAGTCTTATAAATGAAAGTCTTATCTGTTCCTTGTGGTTGGAGGGAAAATCTTCTCTGTTCCTGGTTGCTACCTTTTTCTCAGGGTTTGTCAGCATTCAAGTTTAGAAGTTTCCCCTGTGTCTTGAAAGCAGCACTGCTATTTCTTCTGGCAGGCTCAAGACAAGTGTCCCCATGCTCAGTCTCACAAGTTGTGTGAGATTCAGGGACAATCTCCCTTCCTGTCTCAAGGGCAGGCTTTTCTAAGCAACCTAATCAGGCAGGTGGTATTTGTTAATTGACTACCAGGAGTTAACCACCACACTGCTGGATTAGAGGCATATTTCCTGAACAGGGATAACTCCCCTGTTACAGGACTTCATCCTGAATCCAAAGCACCTGTTAAGTGGGTGTGGCTTCTTGTGTATGGAACATTCCCTGTTCGGGTCCCTTGGTTTCTCGTCTCCAGCGACCGACTGGTTGGGAGTTGATTGGGTCATGGGGGACACGTCCGTCCTGTGAACCAAGAGGGGTGTTCGAGTGTTACCGTATCTCGCTTCTGGTCTCTCATTCCTCAGGTCGCTTGCACTGTGTGTGGTCTGCGCACCCAAGATTAAACTGGGATTGTTCCTTGTCCTCACCGCTTCGCGGATGAAGCTCAAGAAGAATGAGAAGGGAGGGAAGGCGACTTGCTTCTCCCTTTTGTATTTGGAGCCTTGTGAAATCCATCTTTCTTGGAGGTTGTAAGGTAGATTCTCCAAGATGGGTCTCACTCCGCGAGCTGAGTCTAGAACGTTGAGACCTGTTAAGGAATGGTCTTTCCTTGCAAACTCCAGCTCTTGCAGCAGGTCCCCGAGCTCTCGTAACTTCGAGTAGTTTTTAGCTGTGATCCTGGGAAAGCTGTCAACTCTCTTGAAGAGCGCATCTTCGACTGCTTCGGGGCTACCGTAGCACTCTTCTAGCCTTTCCCATACTAGGTCAAGACCTACTTGGGGGTGGTTCGCGTTTGTCATTCCGAGTCTCTTCCCGAGCTTCTTTGCTTAGAGCTTCTAGATCCGCGTCCAATTTGGCCTTTCTACGCGCAGCGGTATTGGCGGCGTTCTGCTCCTCCTCTTCTATGTGCACTCTTTCTGCCCTTACGGCTGCCTCTCTCTGACCATATTCGGCCCTGGCACGTGCGGCCTCTGCTGTGGCTCGCGCCTTGGTAGCGTTTGCGCTTGCGCTGGATGCGTTAGATTGCACTGACTTGGCTGACCTTGATGAGCGCCTGGATGTGCTGGAGCGTTGTGATGCGGTCTCCAGCAAAAGGTCTTTTCTCTTACTCTCGGCTTCCGTGATAGAGGTTCGCACGCGGCTGTCACATGTCAAGTCAATGTTGTGCTATAAGTCCCTTTCTCGCAGGCTTTCGCCGGTGTTGGCCCTGGTCAAGTAAGTGACATACGCCTCTGACAGCTCTTGGTAGCATGAGTGATCTATCTTTAATTGAGTTATTGCCTGCTCAAGCTGTTGTACATAATTGCCAGCGCCGGTGACATTGCGTATCCCAAGTGTGGTTGTTTCCCAGGCCTTCTCTAATTTAGCGCGGTGCGCTTCAATGTCAGTTTCGTACTTTTCGTGCGCTTTTTGTGTCAGTGTGACTATCCGTTTAGGCCTTGCTTCTGCCTGTGCCTGTTGCAGTTGTACAGCGGTCTCTGTGTCTGAGTGGTCACTCTCCTGCGTGGTGTCTGGTGAGGGTCTAAGTTCAGCCATGGTGCAGGTGTGTGTAGGCCTTTAGCCAGTGCATGTGGCGTGAGGTCTGTTACCTGCGTCAGCGATGGGCGACTGTCTCAGATGATGCCAAGTGGTGTCCTGCAGCGTTCAGCGTAGGGGTAGCTGTACTCACAGGTGTCCGGTGGCTCTGACCCGTGTCCTGGCGGTTGTCTGGTGGCGTGGCCCTTGGTGGCGCTGGCCGTGGGAACGTGCGCAGGGTTAGTTGAGATGGTAGCTCCTCACTGTGGAGCTGTGAAGAGGGTGAACTCAAACAGAAAAAGGCAATCAAAGTTCTGTGTAAGGTGCACTGTCTGACTCCAGTGCTGGTGCCTTGTGTGAGAGCTGCAGGCTCTGTGTGCAGTATAAATCTGTTTGCTTGTTTGTAAGGCTTTTGCTGTAGAAAGTCTGTGCTCTTTATTAGCAATGTAAAGCTGCTTGCTTGTCGTTGCATAAAGTTGTAGTTGTTTGCTGTATAGAGGCTGGTGGCTCTGTGTAGCAATGTTGAGCTGGATGCTTGTACTGTGGTGGTGAGAGACTGTTGTTTATTTTATGTGTAAGCTGCTTGCTTGTTTCTTTAGCATAAAGGCTGTGAATAGCAGCTCCTCTGTGTGTTCCTAAAGCACACGGTCCTCTTTCTACTATTCTGAAGCCAGGGTCACGTGTGATGTGTGAATAGCCCCAGATAGCATTAACTCAGCCCCCTTTCCAAATCACGCCAAGGACTATAATATTTCCTTCACTTTATTGGAAAAGCAGCAGTGAATACAGGTACTTGTGGATGTTGTATAGTTGTGAGTTTGTAGTTGAGGGCAGGTAGAAAGAGATGGCCTTGCCATGGGAGTGTAACAGAGATGGGTGCTGCACTCACTGAGTCTTGGGTGGAAAAGGGAGTGAGGGGGAATGTGGGTAAAAATAATAGTCTTGGGACAGACTATCTGTGAACAAAACAGGGGGGGGCAGAATAGCCCTTTCTGAGAAGGATCTCAGAGGCTGCAGTAACAACTCACTGACAACATGCCAGAGGCAGGGAAGGCAACATTGTAACATGTCACACAGGCACAGTGTGTGTGTGTGTGTGTGTGTAGCAAACTACATGCAGCTGAGAATGAGGAACTGACAGGCAGAAGCTGCAAACAAAAGGGGGGGGGGGTTGAACAGAGAGAGCAAAAAGGGGGATACTTGTTCCATGACAGTCTGTCTGGTTATGCATCGGTGTGGCAGGGGATGTATTGTTTGGGTTCAGTTGTCAGAGGGCCGTCTGGTTGTGCATCAGTGCGGCAGGGGAGTCTGGTTCAGCTTTTATTGGCAGGGGAGTCTGGTTCAGCTTTTATTGTCAGGTCGACGTCTGGCTGTGCACAGGTGGTACTGGGGACTTCTTGTTCATCTGCATCTAGGGTAGAACAAGGGTTGTCTGGTTCGGCAACATTTGCTTGAACCCATTCAATGTCCTTATTTATGAAGGTTCCAATTTTCTTCCTGCAAAACCCCGGTCCAGTATGTTTTGCCTTGGACATTTTAGTGCCCTTTCTTTAGGCACCGTATGCTTTCTGGCCATCTTTGCCTTTGGCTCTCAGACAGCTGCTGTACAGAATGTCTCTTTCTATGCTCAGGGACAGCAGCAGTTAGCCATTTGTTGCATGGGTAGAATTTGGACTGATCCATGTCAGAAGATTAAGCACAATACAGTATCGGGACAGAAAGCAGTTGTTTCTGGGACAGATCAGCCATTGTGGAGGACATCCATTTTGTACATACACTGTATCCCCATCTTGATGGTACAGGTGTTAAAAGAGTGTGTAGACATTAACGTTACATGACAAATGCAGTGCATATTGTACTTTATTGTACCTTCACTGTGCTTTGTTTCATTTCTTTTCTAAAGCAGCAATGCCCAGAACAGTTATTTTAAAGGAGATGATCATGAGAATATGACAGGTATCCCTGTATAAGCATATAGGTAATATACTCACACTTTGTGAGTGTTAAAAAGGGTAGTTGGAGAGATTGTAATCAAACTGAGTCTCTCACACTCAGTTTGTGCCACTGACCCGCTACTGTCCGGTTAAATAAACCTGATATTGGGGATCCATTGTAGACCACCCTGCTCTGTGTACCGGTGTCCAGATCCCATTTATGTGGATAAAGGCTTATATTTACCATCAAAGGGTGAGTGTATCTCTCACCATCTATATATGACGCTTATTGAGACATACTACTACTAGGACATACTATGTCCTTTCCCCCCTTTCCTTCTCTTTTTTTCTGCGCCTACATACTGTATATATATATACAATATATATAAAAAGATGAACAGTCGGCACTCCAATGAAGCACAATAGGGTAGGTGCATGTACCATAATAAGTAGATAAACTTACAATACCATTCGCACGGGAATCAGCTGACAGCACTCAGGTTAAGATTTGCAGAATATATATTGTTAAAAAGACACAAATCACCAACGTTTCGGACCCACAAATGGGACCTTCCTCAGGGTAGTGCAGTGATTGAATGAAATGCCCAAACTGATATACCCCCCACCCCAGGTGCATAAGTGTTGATTAGCACAAAACACATTTACAATAATCACCAAATTAAAAAAACAATTACAGTACCTGTCAGCCTTGTCTCATTAAAGGTACTAATCAGTCAATGATACCAATTGGAATCTGTCCTCTCACCATTCAGGTGCATAAATGCTGATTAGCACAAAACACAATCACAATAAACACCAAATTAAAGACCAAATGCCTGTCAGCCTTGTCTCATTAAATGTACTGATCAGTCAATGATATCAATTGGAATCTGTCCTGTCACCATCCAGGTGCATAAGTGCTCCTTAGCACAAAACACAATCACAATAATCACCAAATTAAAGATCAAATAACTGTCAGCCTTGTCTCAATAGAGGTACTAGTCAGTCAGCTACAAGTGAAACAGTAAACAAATCCAAGCATGTGGTTGGGGTAGAAAAACCCACAGATACGTTCATGTCAGTGTGTGTGGGGAACAAAAACAGCATACTGTACACACGTTTGACGATGTGTCATAAGGAAACAAAGAGCATTACTATGCATAACATATGACATAATAGGGATGGATTTCAAATAATGCATAAATGTCCATAGGGTAAACACTTAAAGCGCTGGGTAATGCAGCTAGTCCATCTGCTGGGCATATGTCTCAATTAGTTCGTAAATGCCCTGGAACTGTGTAGTCAAATGAGTCCAATAGTGACATGCAGCCTCCTGGAACCACAGTGGCCCTTGCAGTATATTGTCCGTGAAAGAGCCTAGATAATGGGGCCATACAGGTTATAGATATCCTGTAAACGTGCTGCACAGACTGTTACCTTGTTAGAAAACAATGACCAAATGTCTCAATGTATGATGAGATTAATCCTCCACGTCCCATTGGATTCTGGATACTCACCATCCTTGCTGTTCAGTACTGGGGTAGAAAGCATTAAGGAATGAATCATACAGTAGCGGCCGCCTTTAGCCTCCTGCGGCCATTACCCTGCGATTTTTAAAATCGCGGGCAGATGCGGCATGTTTTTGGCCGTTTTAGGCGCCGCGGGCGTTTTCATTGTTTAGCGCTATTAGCGCTGTCTAGTGAATGCGGCTGACGCGCGACAAAGTGCGTGACAAACGGAAAACATCCCCGAATTTTTTCGGGGATGTAGGAGAATAAAAGTGGCCACAACAGTACAATATAATAACGGTCAATAACACTAAGAACGAGTCAACAACCATGATAGGCTAAGTGATGTCCTATATCTGGAAACTTTACTAAGGTCCCCAGGAAATCACAAGGGAATGCAATGAAAGAAGTCAGTGGAAGCTTTGTACAAATGATCCTATGTCTCGCTCGCATCTGTTCTGGTCTGCTGTGGGCGTTATTCAGCTCCTATTGTCAGCAATCATCCTCCTCTGGAACGGACCAGTTGCTTACATTATAGGAAACAGCCCAATTTTAGATCCTCATGAGTCCTCTTGGACTGAGCATATTGAAACTGTGGATAAATTTAGCTTCTTGCTGGAGCAATATTTTGCTGCGGTCTCCCCCTCTCGCCGGAGCATTGGCCTGCATGATTGGCATGCAGCGTAGTGTGGACAGTTCGTGTTGTTGCTCTTTAAAATGTCTGTCGACTGGTTGGAGTTTAAGATCTTCTTTGTTCTCTGTATCAGCCAAGGCTTTGTGTATGGTTGATCTATGCAGGCTCAACCTCTCTTTGAGCATCCATATGGTCTTTCCCACATAGTATATGCCGCAGGGGCATTTAATGATGTACATCACATAGCGCGATTCGCAGTTCATGTAGTCTTTTATCTTTATTTTGTTGCCATTGTGCGGATGTGTATACGTACTGCCCAATATCAAATATTGGCAGTTTACACATCCATGGCATTTGTGGACACCCACAGGTCTCTGTAACCACGTAGATTTTGATGCATATTTGCTTACTGGGTCAGCCTGAGTGAGGTAGTCCCCCAGATTACGTCCCCGCCTATAGCAGAACCGCGGTGGATGCGTAAAGTTTTTTCCGATGGTGTTGTCCTGTTGTAGTATATGATAATGTTTCATGATATTGCTCTTGATGTAACCTGAGGCTGTGCTATACGTGCTTTTGCTGTTGAAGCGGTTATCATGTTTGTTTTTGTCAGTGGTTTTCAGGAGGTTGTTTCGATCCAATTCTCTGGCTTTGGATAATGTAGATGCTACATTCCTGCTATCATACCCTCTATCAATGAAGTGTTGTTCCATTTTATTAAGGGCTGTCTCCAATTGTTGTGGATCGCTAGTGATTCTGAAAATTCTCAAAAATTGTGAGTATGGTAGGCCTGCTTTTAATGGAGATGGTGATGGCTGGTGGCTAGCAACAGCGTGTTTTTATCAGTTAATTTGTGAAAAATTCTAGTTGCCAGTGAGGCATTCCGTTTATAGACTATTGTATCAATGATAGTCACCCCCGTCTTGCTAAAGCTAGCCGTGAATCAGATAGTGGATGGAATGTGGTTCAAATAGTCAATGAATGCTAATAGCTCATTTTCTGGCCCATCCCAGATGAGAAACAGATCGTCAATGTACCATAGGTATGTGGTAATGTACTTACTGTATGGATTATCATTGAGAATATGTGTTTGCTCATATGAATTCATATATAGATTTGTGTATGATGGGGCCATGTTGGACCCCATCGCTGTACCCATTAATTGTAAGTAAAATTGTTTTTCAAATTTAAAGAAATTTTTGTGTAAAAATCGGCAGTATCTTAATGTAGGATTTCATCCTGGCCACAATGGGCTGTAAATAAAAATCAATGAATTGTGAGAATGGGTGACAGAGGGATCCTCTTGCAGATATAATTGGTCTGCCGGGTGGTGCTGTTACAGATTTATGAATTTTTGGTAGAATGTATAGGACAGGGATAACTGGGAATGATTGTTTTAAGAACTTTCCTGTTTCTTCTGTTATCAAGAAATTTGAAACGCCCAGTTCTATTGTGGAATCTATTTCCTTTTTGTAGATAGTCGTGGGATCGGATGGGAGGGTTTTGTAGTGTGTGGCAACACTGAGTTGTTTTAGTATTTCACTCCTATAGTATGTGTAAGGCATGACACATATTCCCCCTCCCTTGTCGGCCGATCTGATTATTATCTTTTTATTCTTTTGTAATGTTGTAAGTGCTTGTTGTTCAGCTTTTGTCAAATTGGAAAGGCTGGTCGCATAGTTTTTAATTTTTTGTTTAGTGTCTTTCTCGACTAAACTCACGAAAGTGAGAATATTGTGATTAAATGTTTGAGGGTCAAAAGTACTTTTTCGGTCTAAATGTACTGATAGGTGTAGTATTATATGGACTGATGTCGCTTGTGTCCAATGTTCTGGCAAAATAATCTTTGAGTTTAAGTTGTCTATTTCATTTAGATAAATGGATTTCCCAGTGAAAAGGATCTTGACGATTTGTGGGCACAAAAGACAAGCCTTTGCTCAAAAGTTGTAGTTGCACTGCAGTGAGAGTATGCTGCGACATGTTGAAAGCTACATTTTCATTTTGCTGCCCTTGTTTGCACCCCTGTCCTTTGACTGCCGTGGCAGAAACCTTATGTTTCTTCCTGCTTCTCTTAATCTCTCACCTGCACCTGTATCTGTGAGGGGTGATTTGAGGTGTGGTGGCCTGCTTTGACCTAAAAAAGATTCTGCCCGTGTGGTGTCTGAATTGTCAGAGAAATCTGTGTCACTGGTATTGTCAGTAGCAGTGTTAAATTTAGATTTGGAATCATGTTTTTTCTGTTGTCTGCATTGCGTAGGTTCCCCAAGACCTACTGTAATAGCCATCTGTAAACCTTGTGTTCCTTGTAATCAGATGTAATCTGTTTAAATTTTTCTTTTTTTATTTAATGATGTTTTCTCAATAGGTATCCACAGCGGTTTGGATTTTTCTCATCCAGTCAGTGGTAGTGTCAGCCGTCAGGGTATCTGCATGTTTTGCGTTAATGGTGTCAATATCTTTTCTAATTTTCATTAATTCCTTACTTGATTGTTCTATCTAAAATAGTGAGGTCAAACGAACATTTGTTCAAGATACTGATCAACTTTTTGCAGAACTTTGGGTCTACCCGACCAATGGTGGGCTGATTTTTGATATGGAACCTCGTGGACAATAATTTCTCATTGTGGTAGTGTGATAATGTTAAACCATGCAGATAGAAATCTACTTCCCTTTTCTTTAGTTTGTTTTTGTTCCCCCCACACACTGACATGAACGCATCTGTGGGTTATTCTACCCCAACCACATGCCTGGATTTGTTTACTGTTTCACTTGTAACACAAGAGTAATTTTTTTCCCACACAGTTACTTCACTGTGTGAGAACAATGAAGGGAGAAGAAATGTACAGGTCAAACAACAAGAAAAATAGTTACAGAAAATCCTCTTCTCCTCTTTTTTGTGGCAGAACTGTCTGCAACGCATGTGCGTTAATTGGGATGGAAGTTACAGTTTTGCCAATGTGCATCTGCAGTATATTAGTTAATGTGTCTCTGAGCAATGAACATCCCCATTAATACATATACTGTAATGTAATGATACAGGTTTGACAAAAAGGCATTGTTTTTGCATATCATTAGCGCTGTGGTGACCCGATAAACTGGGAAACTAACAGACGTTATCTATTTATGTAACGTTCCATTAGTAACTCAGATTTAATGGAGCTCATTTGGACCTTAAACTGTGGGTTGTGTGGTGTTACGCCGGTGCTGCCCGCAGACCAGACCCGTCCCCTGAGCTGAAGAGGGAAGTGGTAATACACGCACCCGCAGCAAAGGGAGCGTGTCCGGAGTGTGGTATGAAGCGTTGCCAGGCCAGGTGTAGTAAGGTAGACAATACTTGCTGGTACCGGTTGTAGAGATAGAGTGATGAATGCCTTGCCGAGGTCAGGGAGTGGAGAGTGGAGATAGGTCGTTGTCCAAGCCGTGTTCAAGGGGTTACCAGAGTGAGCGTTGTTCAAAGAGTGCCGAGATCAAGAGCCAGAGGGGGTAGTCGTACAAGCCGCGTCAGAACCTGTGAAAACACTGAGAGAATCCAGAAGTACTTCCATACAGAGACTATGTCGAGCAAAGACTGAGAGCAGAGAGGAGCTAGATAAAGCAGGAAGGTCCAATTAGGAACGGAGGCGGGACAGGAAGAGCTACAGGGAGACACTGCAGATTGGTGCAGGCATAACAGGCCAGGTGAGTCTTGTTGGTAACCTGAGTATGCTCGTGCAGTGTGCGGGGGCGGAGCCTGAGGACCGGGGGACGGGAAGAAGAGTGTGCAGACTGAGCGTGCTCCGTAACTCGTGTACGCGCGTGAACCGAGCCAGTGGATGGTGCAGGTGTGCGTGCAGGAGGGCGTGGGCGCGCGCGGCGCTGTACAGAGGAATAGCCGGGGGGAGTGATCCCGCAACGGCGGCAGGGGCGGGGAGCCGTGGAGGCCGGTAAGGCAGGATTGTTTTGTGTGTCCAGGGGCTCCCTGCGGGGAGGGAGTGCTCTGTGTGAGGAGCATGGAGAACGCCGATTCCTGACAGTACCCCCCTCTTCAGGAACGGCCTCAGGACGGTCCAAGAACGGTTTCTCTGGAAACTTTTTCCTGAAGGACTTAAGAAGAGCCGGGGCATGAATGTCCTTTGAAGGAACCCAGGATCTCTCTTCAGGGCCAAAGCCCTTCCACTGTACGAAGAACTGGAGCTGACCCCTGGATAGGCGAGAATCCAAAAGAGAGTGAACCTCGTATTCCTCGTTATTTTGTACAGTAATGGGATCCGGTTTACGAGTCTGATCCAGAAAGAAGTGACTGGAGATAAATGGTTTTAAGAGGGACACATGAAAGACATTGGGAATCTTCATACTGGGTGGTAGTTGGAGCCGGAATGCCACGGGATTGATTTGTTCACAAATAGGGAAAGAACCCAGGAACTTGGGAGACAGTTTAGGAGATGGTACCTTGAGGTGGATATTCTTAGAGGAGAGCCATACCAAATCCCCTGGTTTGTAACTGGGCACCGAACGACGACGACGATCGGCCTGTAGTTTCGACCTACGGGAGGAGTTGAGAAGGGTAGACTGAATCCTGGACCATGCGGTTTGAAGGGAAGAAATGCGTTCATCTACAGCTGGTACTCCAGAAGGAATGTTGGGGATGGGAAGTCAGGGAGGGTGGAACCCATAATTTATAAAGAAGGGCGACTCCCGGGTGGACTCGTTTTGGCAGAATTGACGGCATACTCTGCCCAAGAGAGGAGTTGAGCCCAATCATCCTGGAAATCGGATATGAAACATCTCAGGTACTTCTCCAGGGATTGATTGATTCTCTCCGTTTGTCCATTGGACTGAGAATGATAGGCGGAAGAGAATGAAGAAGAGATGCCCAATCTCTTCATGAAAGCTCTCCAAAATCTGGATACGAACTGAGAACCTCTGTCAGAAACAATGGACGAAGGGATCCCATGAATCCGGAAAATCTGCTCCGTAAAGATATCAGCAAGGGTTGGGGAGGTGGGTAATCATTTAAGTGGAATGAAATGGGACATCTTTGAGAACCTGTCCACGACCACCAAGATAGTGTTCATTCCTCTGGACCTGGGCAACTCCACGATGAAGTCCATCGAAATGTGGGACCAGGGGCAGTCGGGAACTTGAAGGGGTAACAGAAAACCCTGAGGCTTTTGACGGAGAGAGTCTTGCTTTGAGCGCACGTGGGACAGGCGCGGGTAAACTCCAGAATATCTTGAGACATCCTTGGCCACCAGAAATTCCGACGAATGAGATCAGTAGTCTTCTTAAAACCTGGATGACCTGCAGATTTAGAGGAGTGACCCCAAGACAGGACCTCTGGAACAAATTTGGAAGGTACAAAGAGTTTGTTGTCGGGAACGACCAAGTCCTTGGGAATGCATATCTGGGAGTGCAAAATCTTGCAAACTGAGCTTTGTCTGTGTTTTATGTTTTGTCTCTGGTTTTAAATATATATTGCCATGCTCAGTAGCACTCCTCTGTGACACTCATATGCTTATATATATGTTGTGGTCATTTTGGGGGTTCAATAGGAGCTTGTTAGGTGTCCAGTATGTAGTGCAAAATCTTGCCAAGATTCTTAAAAGAAGACATGGCGAGAATACTCTCATGCGGAAGGATAGTCTCCAAAGATTCCTCTGGCCTCTCTTCAGAAGAATGTATTCGGGAGAGTGCGTCTGCCTTAACATTCTTGGTCCCGGGGATATAGAAAAGGTGAAAATCGAATCGGGAAAAAAAAGGGCCCAACGAGCCTGTCGTGGACCAAGGCGTCAAGCGTTCTCTATGTAAAGAAGGTTCTTGTGGTCCGTGAGGATATTAAACGGCTCTTTCGACCCCTCCAGCAGGTGTCTCCACTCTTGAAGAGCCATCTTCACGGCCAGAAGTTCCCTGTTACCCACGTCATAGTTCCTCTCGGCAGACGAGAATTTCTTGGAAAAATATGCACAGGGATGTAACTTATCTTGGGGCGTGGGTCTCTGAGAAAGAACGGCACCAGCACTGGAATCAGAAGCGTCGACCTCCAGGACGAAGGTAAGTTCAATGTCGGGATGACGGAGAATACGTGCGGATATAAAGGCTTCCTTGAGTGTCTCGAAGGCGGAGATGGCCTCGGATGACCAAGCAGAAGGATCAGGTCCTTTTTTGGTGAGCGCAGTAAGGGGTGCCACAATGGTGGAAAAACTCCGTATAAACTTACGATAATAATTAGCGAACCCTAAAAAACGTTGTATGGCCTTGAGAGAGTTGGGTCTTGGCCATTCAGTGACTGCTTGAAGTTTACCGGAGTCCATCATAAACCCCTCATCGGAAATGATGTACCCCAGGAACGGAGTAGAGGTCGTATGAAAGGTGCACTTCTCCAGTTTGGCGTACAAATGGTGTTCCCGGAGACGGGAAAGGACGTAGGAGGTGTGGCGTATGTGGCCCTGGAGATCTTTGGTAAAAATCAGGATATCATCCAAGTATACAATAACAAAAACATTGAGTACCTTACGAAAGACGTCGTTGATGAAATCCTGGAAGACAGCGGGAGCATTACATAAGCCGAAAGGCATTACCAGATATTCGTAGTGTCCACTACGCGTGTTGAAGGCCGTCTTCCATTCATCCCCCTTCCTGATGCCCACCAGGTTATAGGCACCACGTAGATCCAACTTGGAAAAAATCTTAGCTCCCTGTAATTTATCGAACAGTTCGGTAATAAGGGGAAGGGGGTAACAATTTGTAATAGTTATCTGGTTTAAACCCCTGTAGTCGCTGCAAGGCCTCAACGACCCGTCCTTTTTCTTGACGAAGAAAAACCCCGCCCCTGCTGGGGAATTGGAGTGACGAATAAAGCCTTTTTTGAGATTCTCCTGGATATATTCATCCATAGCGTGAGATTCTGGTAACGACAAGGGGTAGATCTTGGACTTGGGTAGGGAGTAACCAGGAACTAGATCGATTGGACAATCGTAAGTCCTGTGTGGCGGCAAGAGGTCTGACTGTACCTTATTGAAAACGTCCCGGAATTGATGGTAGACGGAAGGTAGAATAACTTCGGGAACAGAGGTATTGGCCAGCAGTTGATGAGTCTCGTCTGACCTCGGCCTCCAGGAAATGGGAGCGGAGGAAGTCCAGTCAATGAGAGGATTGTTAAGCTGTAGCCAAGGAAGACCAAGGGTGATGGGTATCCCTGGAGTGTGAATGGCATCGAGAACTAAGGTCTCCTTGTGCAGATGTGAAGACAGAAGCAAGGGAGCCGTCTCTAAGGAGATGTGGGCCGGGGTAAGAGGACTCCATCGATAACGACGAGTGCGATGGGAACCTTCTTTCTCACTAGTGGTATGCGGTTTACCCTGGCGAATTCAAGATCCACGAAGTTTCCTCCAGCTCCTGAGTCAATGAAAGCGGCGGTAGAAGTCTTGAACTTATCGCCTGAAAGGAAGACTGGAAATGTAAGTTTCTTAGGAAGTTCATCTTTATGAAGGGGACATGGAGACATTACACCCAGAGAGAGCCCCTCTGTACTCACTGGGTGTTCCCGTTTCCCGGACACAGTGGACACTCCCGAACCAGATGTTCCATGGATCCGCAGTAGAAACACAATCCCCCTGCGTGGCGGAACTGCCGTATCGGTGTGCGGATGCGTTGTACCCCCAATTGCATTGGCTCTGGCAACTCCAGTGCAGGAAGAAGAGGTGTGGTAGCACTTGGGGGAGCAGGAGTGCTGCTGAGAGTACTGGAGAACGGAACTTGAAAGTTATGGAAGCGAGTGCGCTGACGCTCTGAGCGGCGTACCTGGATGCGTTGATCCACTCGGACGGCCAAATCAATCAGGACCTCCAGTTGATTCAGCCTGGATTGGCGAGAGAGTTCGTCCTTGATGGGATCTGCCAGGCCTTGCCAGAATACGGAGACGAGAGCCTCTTGTCCCCAGTTAGTCTCGACTGCTAGAGTCCGGAATTCCATAGCATACTGTGTCACCATCCGCCGTCCCTGAGTGATCTCGAGGAGAGAAACAGATGCCATCTCCCGACGAGCGGGGGAATCGAATACCCATTGAAACTCGGCTTTAAATGCCGGGTAATCTTGGATAAGGTCAGAACGTCGCTCTCAAACCGGGGAAGCCCAAGCCAGGGCGCTGCCAGTGAGGAGGTTTTTAATGTAGGCTACCTTCTTGCGATCAGTATTGTAGAGATGGGGGGCCATTTAAACTGCACCTCACACTGGTTTAGGAAACCCCTACAATCTTGCGGTTCACCTGCATAAGGCTTGGGGGGAGGAATCCTTACATCTGAGCTGCTAACTGCGCTTGCGGAGTGGGGGATTACATCTGGCGGGGTCGCGGTCGGTACCCTGACTGAGAGTACTGCGACCTGGCGTGTAAGTGCCACAATTTGATTCGCCATGGCCTGGTTTTGCTGAAGCAGATTAGAGAGAAACTGCTGTAGTTCGGTCTGGTCTGCGTCTTGTGGGCTCGACATAATGTTACGCCGGTGCTGCCCGCAGACCAGACCCGTCCCCTGAGCTGAAGGGGAAGTGGTAATACACGCACCCGCAGCAAAGGGAGCGTGTCCGGAGTGTGGTATGAAGCGTTGCCAGGCCAGGTGTTGTAAGGTAGACAATACTTGCCGGTACCGGTTGTAGAGATAGAGTGATGAATGCTTTGCCGAGGTCAGGGAGTGGAGAGTGGAGATTGGTCGTTGTCCAAGCCGTGTTCAAGGGGTTACCAGAGTGAGCGTTGTCCAAGGAGTGCCGAGATCGAGAGCCAGAGGGGGTAGTCGTACAAGCCGCGTCAGAACCTGTGAAAACACTGAGAGAATTCAGAAGTACTTCCATACAGAGACTATGTCGAGCAAAGACTGAGAGCAGAGAGGAGCTAGATAAAGCAGGAAGGTCCAATTAGGAATGGAGGCGGGACAGGAAGAGCTACAGGGAGACACTGCAGATTGGTGCAGGCATAACAGGCCAGGTGAGTCTTGTTGGTAACCTGAGTATGCTCATGCAGTGTGCGGGGGCGTAGCCTGAGGTCCGGGGGACGGGATGAAGAGTGTGCAGACTGAGCGCGCTTCGTAACTCGTGTACGCGTGTGAACCGAGCCAGTGGATGGTACAGGTGTGTGTGCAGGAGGGCGTGGGCGTGCGCGGCACTGTACAGAGGAATCGCCAAGGGGAGTGATCCCGCGACGGCGGCAGGGGTGGGGAGCCGTGGAGGCTGGTAAGGCAGGATTGTTTTGTGTGTCCAGGGGCTCCCTGCGGGGAGGGAGTGCTCTGTGTGAGGAGCGTGGAGAGCGCCGATTCCTGACATGTGGTCCTTCTGTGCTTCCTCAGAGTTTTGTGTGAACGGTAGGTTTAGTCAACCCCGATGGCGCAGCATGTTAAAGTAGTTATATGAAAGCTCAACTAAAATGTGTTCAGTACATTTTATTACTGTACATTCAATAAACTTTTTCCCCCCAATATTTATGTTACAGATGTAGCAGATGATTTTGCTCGCACCAGCAGTAACTCATTATCATACGTCGGCTCCACCTGTAAATCAATGGAATCACAAATATACTGCTTTGCTAACACACACAAAATAATAAATAAGAAGGCTTTGTATATATCTCAGGTGGTCAACCATTTATATAGTGAATGAGTCGTGAAACTTAATCTGTGCACTGCACTTACCAATTGAATCTCTACTCAGTTTTAAAATAAATGTGAATCAGTAGTTAAAGTAAGGTTTTCCCCTTTTGTTTTATATTACAACCACTAGATTGGAATACGTTAATCTTTATGGTTAGGCAAATTAGAAGTGCACACTTGTAAGCTTGCACTAAAATACATCCCTGCAGCCACTAATATTAGAAAGACATTTAATTTGTAGGCTCATTTTATGGTTGGTTATCTCTTAAAGAGCACTGTTATGGCTAATTTACTAGATGAGAAAATAATAGAACACAACTTCAGAAATGTCCATATACGTTATATATGTTAATTGATATTTTCTTAACCTCCATAGGCTTAATCTTAGCCTCCAAATGTACTGTATGGTCTATGCATGTGAATCTATGTATAAATAAACAAGTGTAACATGGCTTTTAGAAATATACCATATACTGTACTCTATGTTATGTAAACATTTATTTGAATAGAAAATAACTGTGGTAATCAACGCATAATAGTGCTAGTTCCATTCAATCTTGGACAAATCAGTACTAAAAATTCATACACTGTTAAATAAGGACAACATATATTTAAAAATGTAAAGAAATTGATAAGCTTATTTTGCAGAACAGTATAGCTATGATTAGATAATATAATCATCTGCAGTTTCTGCTGGGATGTGACCGATGCAAGGAAAGGATTTACAGTAAAAAATGTTGAAGGAAGGACAACAGAGTTGTCGTAAATTAAACATTTTTATGTTGGGCTAAAGTTGTGAGTCGAGTACCTCAATGATTGTTACTGGGACCCCCGGTTTTAACTCATTAATTAATTAAATAGAGAGCAAATCTGCATCTTTGCTGATGACACTAAGGGCCTCATGCAGTAAGCAGCGAAAAGCCACTTATCGCCAGTTTATCGCCAAAAAAGCCTACTGCTATTCAGTAATAATAATAATAATAGCATGTTCTTGTATAGCGCTGCTATTTTTACGTAGCGCTTTACAGAGACTTTTTGCAGGCACAGGTCCCTGCCCCATGGAGCTTACAATATATGTTTTTGGTACCTGAGGCACAGGGAGATAAAGTGACTTGCCCAATGTCACAAGGAGCTGACACCAGGAACTGAACCAGGCTTCCCTGCTTCAAACTCAGTAAGCCCCGATAAGTCGGTGATAACAGAGCTTTTCATTACATTTTTTGGCCGGAAAAAAAAATTGCTAAGCGCGCCGCGAGAAGCCGCTTATGCCAGCTTGTCAAACTTGCACTATACTAGTAGCCCCAATTAGCTTATCGAGGCTAATCACTACTCTAGAATGGAAATTTCCTCTCCAACGTCTCGCCAGGAAAAGTTGGCAAGAAGGTGGTGAGAAGCTGCCGATAAGCAGTGAGACGGCACTTAGAAAAAAAAGGCATTTTTACTGCATGGGATTCATGCCGGGAGACTCCGGAGCTGATACCCATTAATATCACCACAGGAGACCCCCGGCATGAATCAGATGCATATTGTATACCCTGTTCATTTATGTAACTGTATTTGTAACCATGTATTATTTGTCTTAACTCTGTGCCCAGGACATACCTGAAAACGAAAGGTAACTCTCAATGTATTACTTCCTGGTAAAATATTTTATAAATAAATAAATTAAATAAATTTACAGGCCACTTCATTACCTTAGCGCAGGCCTGCACAACTCAAGTCCTCGAGGGCCGCAAACAGGCCAGGTTTTCAGGATAGCCCTACTTCAGCACAGCTGGCTCAATTGGTGGCTCAGTCATACTGAGCCACTAATTGAGCCAGCTGTGCTGAAGTAGGGCTATCCTGAGAACTTGGCCTGTTTGCGGCCCTCGAGGACTGGAGTTGTGCAGGCCTGCCTTAGCGGCTAACCACTATGGCAATGAAGGGGTTAACCACCAGTGCCTGCTTATTGTGGGTAGTGGGGGTGGGTGAAGGTGGTATTTGGCCCTTGGTGTGTGTTTATGCCTTGTGGGGGGGTTACGGGTGAACTTAACCACTTTATTACCTTAGCAGTTAATACCGCCATGGTAATGAAGGGGTTAACCCCTTCCACTGCCAACCCGGTAGAGAAATACAGAAAAAAGGGGGAGCACAGGTTGAGGGATATTGGGGGTAATAAAAATGAAGTGTTTGAGTTCGAGTGTGTGAATCCTCGAACTAGTGATGGTGGGGGTAATAAAGTATAAAATAACAGAAACACTTACACGGCCTTGTGCAAATGCTGTCGCATCATTTGCACAAGGCCGTGTAAGTGTTTCAGTTATTTTATACTTTATTACCCCCACCATCACTAGTTCGAGGATTCACACACTCGAACTCAAACACTTCATTTTTATTACCCCCAATATCCCTCAACCTGTGCTCCCCCTTTTTTTCTGTATTTCTGTACCACTAAGGATCCTGTATAGATCCTATCGGGGTCTGAGCCATAGGAAGAGACTACGAAGCCAAGGGGATCCTTATATACTTAATAAGGTCGTAACATCTTATTTTATTTCCTCATTCATTCCATTTTGAGGTAGCGCCCGGGTATTTCTCTTCACTACTGCCCTCCCGGTAGGCCTAAACACCCATCCTTAGGGCTACTACCCCCTCGTTACCCACAATAAACAAAAATACATACAACTTCCTTACTACCCACCTCCTAGGATACCAATAACCATTACGATATGTAATAAACACCAATACACAACCCACCCACCCCCTGTGCCCCCACATAAAACCATAATTTATTTTTTATACACAGGATTAATACAAGAGGTCAGCGGGGGTCCCTGGGTGGTCTCTGTGGTTCCGCATAAAGATTTTATTTATTTATTTATAAAATATTTTACCAGGAAGTAATACATTGAGAGTTACCTCTCGTTTTCAAGTATGTCCTGGGCATAGAGTAAAACAAAATAATACATGGTTACAAATACAGTTACATAAATGAACAAGGTATACATTATATACAAGACATTGCGTGCACAGTTAAAGAAAATATATATTATGAGCGTATGAAACTGTTATAGACCAGATTAAAGTGTGAGACAGCCTTAGATTTGAAAGTACTTAAGCTGGTGGTGGATATGAGAGCCTCTGGTAGGTTGTTCCAGTTTTGGGGTGCACGGAAGGAGAAGGAGGAACGGCCGGATACTTTGTTGAGCCTTGGGACCATGAATAGTCTTTTGGAGTCTGATCTCAGGTGATAGGTGCTGCATGTGGTAGGGGTGAGGAGCTTGTTCAGGTAGCTGGGTAGCTTGCCCAGAAAGTATTTGAGGGTGAGACAGGAAAGGTGAACTTTACGCCTAGACTCTAGTGATGACCAATCTAGTTCTTTGAGCATTTCGCAGTGATGTGTGTTGTACACTGGCGACACACTTTATTCGAGCTCGGCTAGTCCCACGAATTCGGGTATACCCGGGTGTATTGAGGTTTGTGACTGTTTTCTGCCCGAGTGCATTGAGGTATTTTCCAAGCAGGGATTGAAGCATTTTATTCCCGCTGGCTGCAATACTGCACAGTATATATATATATATACTGCATTACATTCATGAATTTATGCCATATGGTAGACACGCGAAGCATTGCAGCCTATTAAATCCTAATCATTATCATTTAACAGATCAGCCGCCCGTCAGCCAGGCATGAACCCAGGCTGGGAAGGCAAACGCAACGGGGCTTGTCAGAGGTGAGGAGCGGTGCATTCCAGGTATCTGCCAGGTACATACTGGGTATTTGCTCGAATAAAGTGTGTCGGTGCAGTAGTTGCATTGGAGAACAAAACGACAAATTGAATTGTAGAGGGTGTCAAGTTTGCTAAGGTGGGTTTGAGGAGCCAAACCATATACTATGTCTCCACAGTCAATAATTGGCATTAGCATCTGCTATGCAATACGCTTTCTGACCCGGAGACTTAGGGAGGATTTGTTCCTGTAAAGTACCCCTAGTTTGGCTTAGGTCTTGGTTGTCAGGGTATCAATGCATCCCGAATGTTAAGTGGGAGTCAAACCATAAGCCCAGGTATTTAAAACTAGTGACAGGTGTTAGGGTGGTTTTAGCGTTGGTTCTAATCAGGAGCTCAGTCACTGGAAGCTTTACAAATTTAGTCTTGGTCCCAAGTACCATTGTTACAGTCTTGTCAGTGTTTAAAAACAGTTTGTTTTGGGACATCCAGTTTTCGAGTCTCAAAAAGTCTGACTGAAGTATGTGTTGAAGGTCAGAGAGGCTATGGCTGTGTGCATACAGGATTGTGTAATCTGCATACATGTGTAGTGAGGCTTCCTTACAAGCTGTGGGAAGATCATTAATGAACACTGAGAAGAGTAGGGTCCCCAGAACAGAGCCTTGCGGGACACCACAGGTGATATCCAGGGGGTTGGAGTTAGAGCCTGAGATGGACACATGTTGGGATCTTCCTGCTAGGTAGGACTGAAACCAGTTTAAAGCATGTTTCCCTATTCCAGAGCTCTGGAGTTTGTTAAGCAGGATAACATGATCAACTGTGTCAAAAGCCTTTGCAAAATCTAGAAATACTGCACCAGTGAGTTGTCCCCGTTCCATTCCACACTGGATTTCATTGCAAACTTTTAGCAGGGTAGTTACGGTGGAGTGTTTGGGACGAAACCCAGACTGGAATTGGCTAGGGAAATTTGTCTTGGTGTAGAAATCGCTTAATTGGGAGTGGACACATTTTTCCATAACTTTGGATAGAATTGGAAGAAGTGAGATTGGCCTGTAGTTTGAGACAGTGTTTTTGTCCCCACTTTTGAAGATTGGGACAACTCTGACAGTTTTCCAGGTCTTAGGGATATGGCCTGCAGACAGGATAGAGTTGACTATGGACGCAATTGGTTTGGCAATGGCTGGGGCACCAAGTCGTAGGAACCTAGATTGTAGTAAGTCGGGTCCACATTGGCTGCTTAGTTTTAGTTTGAGGAGCGCTTGTGTAATCTCCTCTTCAGAAACTGGGCCAAATTGAATATTGTGGGCAGTGTTGGGAGGGGGTGGGACTATAGGGGTACTCCCAGGATGAGATTCAGGTTTGGGGTTTGTGCTGCGTTTCGCTAATAAGTTAGTGGCACACCCCACAAAGTAATCATTGAATGCATTTGCAATGTCAGTGGGGATTGTTAGAGTAATATCCCCCTTAGTGATATTACTTGGTTGTTGATGGTTAGGAGCCTGGAATATATTGTTGATAACCTTCCAGAAGTTAGCTGGGTTTGATGTATTTTGGTGGAGATTGTCAGAGTAATATTGTGCTTTTGCATACCTTGTTTGCCTTGTGCACACGTTCCGCAGGCATCTGTAGTGATTGAGATCCTTGGTAGTGCCAGTTACTTTGTAGCTTTTCCACAAGGCATCCCTGAACTGGTAGAGTGCTATAAGGTCAGGTGTAACCCATGGAAGGTGGGCCCCCCGTACCCTTATTTTGCGTAGTGGAGCATGGGTATCGCAGAGTTTTAAGAACTCGGATTGGAAATAGTCGAGCGCAGAATCAGGGTCGGAATTAAATCGATTCTGTTGGTAAGTTGGCAGTTGGTAAGGTCATCCAGAAACTGTTGTGGGTTAAAGTTTTAAATGTTCTAGTGAGGAGAACTTTAGGGCTTGAATGGGGCGGTTTAATTTTCCTTACACTGTACACTATTGCATGGTCACTGAAAATATCAGGAAGGATGCCAGAGGATTGGATTCTGCTGGGGTTTGAGGAGAGAATCCAGTCTAGCGAGGAATGGTTATGCGACTTCAGGTTTATTCGTGTGGGTTGGGAAATGAGTTGCGATAGGTTAAGTCAGCGGTGCGCAAACTGGGGGGCGCGCCCCCTCGGGGGGGCGCAAGATTATGTAGGGGGGGCGCAGGCTGCGTGTGGAGAAACCTGGGGGCGGGCGGCCAGAAGCTCCGTGCAGAGGCTGCTTCCAGTTCTCTGCTGTGTCTTGCAGAGGGGGCGGGGCCTTGCTGCGGGGCCTTCCCTGCACACAGACAAGCCCTTCTCCTCCTCCTGTCTTTTACCCGCCCGTTTTCAGCAGCACATGGGGGGACCTGAGCAGGTTTAGTTACTCTCTCCCCCTACCCACCAGGTGTGTGTGTGTGTGTGTGTGTGTGTGTGTGTGTGTGTGTGTGTGTGTGTGTGTGTGTGTGTGTGTGTGTGTGTGTGTGTGTGTGTGTGTGTGTGTGTGTGTGTGTGTGTGTGTGTGTGTGTGTGTGTGTGTAGAAATGTGTGTGTATGTAGAAATGTGTGTGTATATGTATGTGTGTATATGTGTGTGTGTGTTTTGTATGTATATGTGTATATGTGTATGTGTGTGTGTGTATATGTAGAAATGTGTGTGTATATGTAGAAATGTGTGTGTATATGTAGAATTGAGTGTGTGCTGTGTTGGTTGTGATTTGAGTGGGTGTTGTGTGTATGTCTGTGTGTATATGTATGTATGTGTGTGTGTGTTTGTGTGTATATATATGGACTGTTGTGTGTGTGTGTGTGTGTGTGTGTGTGTGTGTGTGTGTGTGTGTGTGCTGTGCCTGTTGGTTGTCTGTGTGTGTGTTGTGGTTGAGTGTTGTGTGTGTTGGTGGTGATTATGTGAGTGTTGGTTGTGACTGTGTGTGTGTAGTGATTGAGTGTGTGCTGTGTTGGTTGTGATTTGAGTGTGTGTTGTGTGTGTGTGTGTTGTGATTGAGTGTGTGTGTTGGTTGTGGGTGTTGTGATTGAATGCAGCGTTGCACAAACTGAGGGGGGGACGCCCCAGGCGCAAGATTATTTAGGCGGGGCGCGTGCAGCAAAACCTGGTTGTGCAGGCGAAAAAGATGTGCGCGCGCGGGCGGCCAAATAGAATAGTGCAGGTGGGGCCACGTGATTCGGAGGTACGCGGAGGAGCACGTCCCAGCGCTGTGATGTCAAACGCCCCTCCCTCCGGTGTCTGCCTACAATAGCGCTGTGGTCCTGCTCTCCTCCGCTGGCAACCTGCTTCGCTGCGATCCTCTTCAAGTGTGAGGGTAGGCTGCCAATATATCAATCATACTATGAATGTACAGAAATAATAAAAAAAAGTGTAAACACTTCCCCGCTCGTGCTTGCAAAATTATGCAGGACACCCTGTGCTCATGCTTGGAGAGTTGGTGATGTCACCGCTCTCAGCGGCAGCGTGGACGCAGCCTAATTTTGCAAGAGCGAGCTGTTGAAGTATGTAAGTATTTAGGCTGCGCTTATAGTGCCGGCGACGCAACGTCGCCCGAAAACAAATGCATTGGCGCCGCCGCGTGCGCTTATAGTAAGCGTGACGTGGCGACGCGATTTTTTGAAGCTGGCAATATTTGATTTTTAAGGGGCTGTCGCCTCATATGACAGCCCCTGAACCAATCAATGGCCTGGTCGCCCACGCCGCCGCCGCAAAGCGAAATACAACTTTCGCTAGCGGCGACGGGTGACGTCGCGGGCACTATATGCGCGGCCTTAGACATATTTGTATTTACATTGTATACCGTTTAATAAAGGGTTTTTTTTCATGGGATTTTGATTACATCAGGCAGGGGGGCCCGAGAAATTTCATGGATAAAAAGGGGGGCTCGGCATAAAAAGTTTGCTCACCCCTGGGTTAAGTGACTTGAGTTGTATCTGGATTTTGTGGTTTTTAGGGTCAAGCCAATTGAAGTTGAAATCCCCTAGAACTAGCAGCTCACTCTTCTCATTCAGAGAGGAAATGGAGGCAAGAAATTGGGTGATATCAGTCAAGGATTGTAGAGGGGCTTTAGGGGGGCGGTAGATGCCAGAAAGCAAGATGGGCTTAGAAAAGGGGAGGCAGATTTTGCCAACTAGAGTTTCAAAAGAGGGTGGACTTGGTGGGCAATGTAACAGTGTAAATTGTAAGGTGTCTGCAATATAAAATAACACCCCTCCTCCTCTCTTTGACCTATCTCTCCTAAAAATGGAGTATCCCTGAATGGCGATATTTGCATCAGGGGTTTTAGAGGATAGCCATGTTTCTGTAAGAACGATGGCTTTGGGTTTATGCATAAGGCACCATGCCCTTAGTTCATCCCGTTTTGGCAGCAGGCTCCGGATGTTTATATGGGCGACAGATAGCCCTTTTTGTAATTTAAAGGTGGAATTCTCAGGGGCATGGGACAGAGCTGAAATGGGAGGACCTGGGTTAGTTTCAACATCACCTGCTAGAGAGAGTAATAGTATGAGTAGAAATTTGGGTAGTTGTTTGCAAGTTGTAAATTTGTGGTGTGTTCCATTAGAGTGAGCAGTGGTTGGTGTGCTGGTTTTTAGAGTTCTCCACCAACATTCAGTAGATAGTGCAAGGCTTTTGAGTAGTCCAGGGTGTATGGTGATGTTGGTTGTGGGGCAGGATGGAGGAGTTTGTAGTGGATAGAGGGAGTAACATCTCCATGAGGCCAGGAGAAAGAAAAAAGTTATAATACATAGCAGGTTTATGATGTCAGAGGTAGGCAGTGCTGCAAGGAGCTGTTGTGAGCAGAGTGAGTGTGTGCAGACTAAACAGCAGGGGTGGGCCTGTACCTTGTCAAGTGTTTTGCTGCATTGCAATGCTAGGGTCAATTCAGGGTTTCAGTGTTTTGTGCAGTCAGTTTTGGGAGAGGCTGCAGTGAAAGAAGTTGTAAAGGGGTGGGGGGATAAACTATGCAGGCTAACAAGCATGGGATCATAGTGTGATCTGAATAGCTTACCGTTTGTTGTCTTGAGTAAAAGAGTGTGAAGTAGATCCAGTCCCCAGTCACCTCTAGTCAAACTGTAGTCTAACTGTTTTTATCACTTAAAAACCTCACTTTAAATGCCTCACTGTCTAATGCCTAATGCAGTTCCTGCCCAATCAGATGGCCTACATTTAAATAAATAAGCCTCCAGCCAATCAGATTGGGGATATAGTTCTCACAATCTGATTGGCTGAACTACCATGTACTGGCAGCCATGTTGGATTTTGTGACGTCATGTTGAAGGGAAATGAAGCACAGCCATTCTGATTGGCTGTTGTCAGTCCCTTTACATGACATCACATAAAAAAGGGTACATTGTTTTCACAGCCAATCAGATGGTGTGTGAACCATTTGCCACTCAAATGTGAAGTCACAGGCCATATTTAAGGCCGGGAGTTTCATTTGAGCTCAAGAAGCCAACGGGTCAACATCGTGGATTTAGCATGGGGTTATTGGACTAACAGATGAATATGTGGTAGTGGCAAACAGGATGAGGATTGGAACGTTGAATCGCTGAAGCCCCAAGAACAGCACCAACATCTCACCAAGTGGAGGAATAAAAACTTTTAATAAAGACTACATAAAAAAGAAAAAAAGAACAAACAAAAAACTAATACATAAACACCCTACGCGTTTCAGGCACCTTGGTGCCCTTTCTCAAGGGGAATAGTGGGGACTGAATAAATGTCAGGTATATATAGCCCCTCCTGTCTTATTAACACACAGCTGAACGAAGTTAGTAAATGGTTAATTGTTTAAGTTAATATGTCTGTGGATGCACCAAGGTGACTAATGAATATTCAGGGTAACATGTCAATTGTAAATGAATCAATATACATTCAATAGAGACAATATAGATAGATGGTCAGAGATGTAAATAATAACCAAAAAGTGCAATCCTATGACAAAATATTGAGATAAGGTATAGTCTATTGGGACAAAAGGGAAGGAAGGGATTGGTGGAGGAAAAGGGGAAAAATGTTTAAGTGACAAGGAATGAATTTAAATGTCAGATAACAAGATTAATACATTGTGATCATGAAATGAGCAACTGTTTGTAAGACGGCTACAATTTACATCACAGGGCCTAACAGCAGAAGTGCCCAGGGGTGGATATGAATATAATAAACAGACGTAATGCAGGAGAAAGGATGTGGACAAGCATAAACATGATACAGTTATTCTGAAATAATAGACATATTACAGAAAATGTTTCAGATCCCACTCTGTATTTAATCCTTTTGGAATTAATGTATCAAGGGTGAAGATCCAGTGGGCCTCTCTGCGGTAAAGTGTGGTAATTCTATCACCGCCTCTGTAGTGTATGGGTATCTGTTCAATTGCTAAACATCTAAAATTTGTTAATGTACCATTCTGACAAATATTAAAGTGTTTAGATACAGGATGTGTTTCGTCTTTTTTGAGTATTAATCGCATATGTTCTAATATTCTCAATTTAAACATGCGTGTAGTTAAACCTATATATTTTTTCTGGCAACAACAAATTAGCATGTATATCACGAACTCTGTCCTGCAATTCAAAAACATTGGAATATTGTAAGATCTCGTTTTGTCAATATTTGTGAAAATGGTGGATTTGGCAACATATCTACAAATTTTGCAGCTTCCACATTCGAAACATCCTTTTAAATTTGGAAAAAATTCCTTTTTAGTAATGGATCTGTTCTTATGGATAACACTGGGGGCTACGATGTTACCTATGGTTTGAGATCGTTGAAAGACAAATCTTGGTTTAGTGGTGGTAATGTTCCTGAGGAGAGGATCAATGGTTAGTATAGACCAATGTTGGTTTACAATATTACGGATAGCCTCAGCTTGTCTACTGTATTTGGTAATAAAGTAGGGAGTGTCAGCATGTATGTTTATCTCTCTGGAGGTATTGTTGTCAGAGAATCTATTGGTCGCTTTATCTACAGACCTATTGATCATTACTTCTCTGTTTTGTTGGAGGGCATTTTTATATGCTTCTTGAAGATTAGTTTTGGTATATCCTCTTGCGAGGAAGCGGTCAGTTAACTCAGTTGATCTTGTATGAAAATCTTCTAGATTAGAACAGTTTCTCCGGAGGCGGATAAATTGCCCATAGGGTATCCCTTTAATAAGAGCTTGACTATGTGCGCTATCTGCATGTAGCAGGGTATTTTTTGCATTATCTTTGCGAAAGATGTCAGTATGAATCCGTTGGTCCAACCCTACATAAAGTTTCAAATCTAGGTAGTTGATGTGAGTGGAGTGATGGTGTGAAGTGAAGTGCAAATTGAGCGTGTTAGTATTAATGAAATTGATAAACAAATGTAATTCTTCAACCGTACCGCTCCAGATGATTAGTAAGTCATCGATGAAGCGGCGGTAGAAGTGTATGTGGTGTCTAAATGGATTGCTATCTCCAAACACGTGGGTCGCTTCCCACCATCCCATGAATAGGTTAGCATAGGAAGGTGCGAAGCATGTGCCCATGGCGGTCCCACGTGTTTGGAGGTAGCAATTGCCAGAGAAAAGAAAATAATTGTGTGTGAGCAGGAAGTGTATGCAATCAACTAAAAATTCCGTGTGTAGTGATGAAAGTGAGGGGTCTAGATCTAAAAAGTGTCTGGTGGCAAACAGGCCGTGGGCATGTGCGATAATGGAGTAAAGTGAGGAAACATCTAAAGTGACCCACAGGAAATCAGGTGACCAGTGATAATCTTGAAATAAAGTGAGAAGATGTGACGTGTCCAGTAAGTGAGAGGGTAAGGTGTGCACAATAGGTTGTAAGTAATAATCAATATAAATGGAAAGATGTTCACCCAGTGCCCCTATGCTTGAAACTATTGGACGCCCTGGTGGTGTGTCTAAAGATTTGTGCACCTTAGGCAGGTGATGGAACACGGGAATAATTGGATGTTGGCATTGCAAATAGTCAAACTCTTTAGGAGACAGTAAACCAAGATCCTTACCCATCTCTAGCAGAACAGTGAGTTCAGATAGAAATGTTCTCGTTGGGTCAGAGGGTAAAAGATCGTAATATGTATTATCGTTCAGTTGTCTGAATGCTTCAGTTTGATAATAATTGTAGTCCATAACTACGACCGCGCCACCTTTATCTGCCTTTTTAATTACTATGTTCTCATTGTTCTTAAGGGAAGATAGCGCATGTCTAAGTTCTGGACTAAGATTATCTCTATTGTTCGGTTTCACAGAGAATTGTATACCCTTTGACAAAAGGAGAAGACCCCTCTGTACTGCTTTGTTAAATAATTCAATGGCTGTCCCTTTAGTGTTATCTGGAATAAACTTAGATTTATTGTGTAGTCCTGAAGGTTTTCTGCCTATGAAATTAAGACTTGGGTCCTGAGATCTAACATTCTCTTCTAACAATCCTATCATATCATTCAAAGAACAATGTTCCTTGAAAGTGAGCTGGTTATTGATGTCAAAAAGTTTCACTCTCGAGTCATCATCAGTATTAACATTAGATTCAGTGGCTCTGATCTCTTTGTCCATCCCAGTGTCCCTTTGTTTGAAAAAAAATTTCAGTGAAAGTTTTCTGGTGAATTTAAATAGATCAACTGTGGTGGAGAAGAGATCAAAGTCTTTGTCAGGGGAAAAGGTTAAGCCTAGATCCAAGACTTGTAACTCAGACTGAGTAAGTGTATATTTATACAGATTAATTACATTAGTCTCATCAATGTTTATTGTCGTCTCTTTTTCATCGGTTGCCCCTCTATGTTTGGCTTTGGATATGTATCTTCTCTTTCGTCGTTTTTTGACCTTGTTTGACCTTGTTTGACGTCTAGAGACAGTATTGGGTTTACAGCCGATGCCTAAAACATCCCAAAAACAATCAGGTGATCGTGCAGCTCAAAGAAATAAATCAAATAAACCAACCAAATCTATCCTGAAAAAAGCACAAGAAAAAGACCAGTCTAGTAGACAATATGACAGAGACACTACTGACATTGATACAACAGATAATGAGTCAGTCACACATGGGGTGTCTTTCTCTGAATATGACTCCCTAGCCTCTTCTACTGAAGAGGCCCCAGTTATAAGACAAACACATAGTAAACCCAATACTGTCTCTAGACGTCAAACAAGGTCAAAAAACGACGAAAGAGAGGATACATATCCAAAGCCAAACATAGAGGGGCAACCGATGAAAAAGAGACGACAATAAACATTGATGAGACTAATGTAATTAATCTGTCTAAATATACACTTACTCAGTCTGAGTTACAAGTCTTGGATCTAGGCTTAACCTTTTCCCCTGACAAAGACTTTGATCTCTTCTCCACCACAGTTGATCTATTTAAATTCACCAGAAAACTTTCACTGAAAAGATTTTTAAACAAAGGGACACTGGGATGGACAAAGAGATCAGAGCCACTGAATATAATGTTAATACTGATGATGACTCGAGAGTGAAACTTTTTGACATCAATAACCAGCTCACTTTCAAGGAACATTGTTCTTTGAATGATATGATAGGATTTTTAGAAGAGAATGTTAGATCTCAGGACCCAAGTCTTAATTTCATACGCAGAAAACCTTCAGGACTACACAATAAATCTAAGTTTATTCCAGATAACACTAAAGGGACAGCCATTGAATTATTTAACAAAGCAGTACAGAGGGATCTTCTCCTTTTGTCAAAGGGTATACAATTCTCTGTGAAACCGAACAATAGAGATAATCTTAGTCCAGAACTTAGACATGCGCTATCTTCCCTTAAGAACAATGAGAACATAGTAATTAAAAAGGCAGATAAAGGTGGCGCGGTCGTAGTTATGGACTACAATTATTATCAAACTGAAGCATTCAGACAACTGAACGATAATACATATTACGATCTTTTACCCTCTGACCCAAAGAGAACATTTCTATCTGAACTCACTGTTCTGCTAGAGATGGGTAAGGATCTTGGTTTACTGTCTCCTAAAGAGTTTGACTATTTGCAATGCCAACATCCAATTATTCCCGTGTTCCATCACCTGCCTAAGGTGCACAAATCTTTAGACACACCACCAGGGCGTCCAATAGTTTCAAGCATAGGGGCACTGGGTGAACATCTTTCCATTTATATTGATTATTACTTACAACCTATTGTGCACACCTTACCCTCTCACTTACTGGACACGTCACATCTTCTCACTTTATTTCAAGATTATCACTGGTCACCTGATTTCCTGTGGGTCACTTTAGATGTTTCCTCACTTTACTCCATTATCGCACATGCCCACGGCCTGTTTGCCACCAGACACTTTTTAGATCTAGACCCCTCACTTTCATCACTACACACGGAATTTTTAGTTGATTGCATACACTTCCTGCTCACACACAATTATTTTCTTTTCTCTGGCAATTGCTACCTCCAAACACGTGGGACCGCCATGGGCACATGCTTCGCACCTTCCTATGCTAACCTGTTCATGGGATGGTGGGAAGCGACCCACGTGTTTGGAGATAGCAATCCATTTAGACACCACATACACTTCTACCGCCGCTTCATCGATGACTTACTAATCATCTGGAGCGGTACGGTTGAAGAATTACATTTGTTTATCAATTTCATTAATACTAACACGCTCAATTTGCACTTCACTTCACACCATCACTCCACTCACATCAACTACCTAGATTTGAAACTTTATGTAGGGTTGGACCAACGGATTCATACTGACATCTTTCGCAAAGATAATGCAAAAAATACCCTGCTACATGCAGACAGCGCACATAGTCAAGCTCTTATTAAAGGGATACCCTATGGGCAATTTATCCGCCTCCGGAGAAACTGTTCTAATCTAGAAGATTTTCATACAAGATCAACTGAGTTAACTGACCGCTTCCTCGCAAGATGATATACCAAAACCAATCTTCAAGAAGCATATAAAAATGCCCTCCAACAAAACAGAGAAGTAATGATCAATAGGTCTGTAGATAAAGCGACCAATAGATTCTCTGACAACAATACCTCCAGAGAGATAAACATACATGCTGACACTCCCTACTTTATTACCAAATACAGTAGACAAGCTGAGGCTATCCGTAATATTGTAAACCAACATTGGTCTATACTAACCATTGATCCTCTCCTCAGGAACATTACCACCACTAAACCAAGATTTGTCTTTCAACGATCTCAAACCATAGGTAACATCATAGCCCCCAGTGTTATCCATAAGAACAGATCCATTACTAAAAAGGAATTTTTTCCAAATTTAAAAGGATGTTTCGCATGTGGACGCTGCAAAATTTGTAGATATGTTGCCAAATCCACCACTTTCACAAATATTGACAAAACAAGATCTTACAATATTCCAATGTTTTTGAATTGCAGGACAGAGTTCGTGATATACATGCTAATTTGTTGTTGCCAGAAAAAATATATAGGTTTAACTACACGCATGTTTAAATTGAGAATATTAGAACATATGCGATTAATACTCAAAAAAGACGAAACACATCCTGTATCTAAACACTTTAATATTTGTCAGAATGGTACATTAACAAATTTTAGATGTTTAGCAATTGAACAGATACCCATACACTACAGAGGCGGTGATAGAATTACCACACTTTACCGCAGAGAGGCCCACTGGATCTTCACCCTTGATACATTAATTCCAAAAGGATTAAATACAGAGTGGGATCTGAAACATTTTCTGTAATATGTCTATTATTTCAGACTAACTGTATCATGTTTATGCTTGTCCACATCCTTTCTCCTGCATTACGTCTGTTTATTATATTCATATCCACCCCTGGGCACTTCTGCTGTTAGGCCCTGTGATGTAAATTGTAGCCGTCTTACAAACAGTTGCTCATTTCATGATCACAATGTATTAATCTTGTTATCTGACATTTAAATTCATTCCTTGCCACTTAACCATTTTTCCCCTTTTCCTCCACCAATCCCTTCCTTCCCTTTTGTCCCAATAGACTATACCTTATCTCAATATTTTGTCATAGGATTGCACTTTTTGGTTATTATTTACATCTCTGACCATCTATCTATATTGTCTCTATTGAATGTATATTGATTCATTTACAATTGACATGTTACCCTGAATATTCATTAGTCACCTTGGTGCATCCACAGACATATTAACTTAAACAATTAACCATTTACTAACTTCGTTCAGCTGTGTGTTAATAAGACAGGAGGGGCTATATATACCTGACATTTATTCAGTCCCCACTATTCCCCTTGAGAAAGGGCACCAAGGTGCCTGAAACACGTAGGGTGTTTATGTATTAGTTTTTTGTTTGTTCTTTTTTTCTTTTTTATGTAGTCTTTATTAAAAGTTTTTATTCCTCCACTTGGTGAGCTGTTGGTGCTGTTCTTGGGGCTTCAGCGATTCAACGTTCCAATCCTCATCTTGTTTGCTGCTACTGCCTGATTGGAGTGACGCGCTGAGGATCGGAGGATTCGTGGGTGCTGGCGGCTGTTCAACTCTCCCCCGTGAAATTACGTGTCCACAGGGAGAGGAATAGTTTTCCGGACGGACCGGATGCACCATCACTTGCTTCCGGCACTCGGGAACTCGGCGCCATTGATGGGAGATGGCACAGAGGACACCTAGGAAGACACCGTCCCCTCTGCGGAGAAGACTGCGTTGGAGGAGGGCTACACGAGGGATCCATAGAGGCGCTGACCCAGGCCTTCTATATTTCCAGGATCTCAGGTAGTGTTCTCCATTGGAACTCCTCCCTTACACACGCAGTCTTACTATGTCTCCCCCATCTGTTTCCATCCTCTCCACACCCACACTGTGGATTTTCCTCGCGGCTTACCTCAGTAGCCCCACATATTATTAACTCCTATTTGACTTTTTTGAGTTCTCTGTTTTGTACAGTAATTAGTAATCCCCAAATCCAGTGCTCAAAAAACTTTGAAGTTTAATTTAAAGCTGGACAATGGCTGTGCTCTTTAGAAATTAACACTTTAAATCTTCGTCTCCTCGTGTATATGTGTCGTTAGAAGCCCCCGACAGACCCGCTAATAAGGGCAAGGGAGTGTATATTTAAACATTGCCAAAGAAATAAGCAGAAAAAGCAACTGACTTTGCAAATAAAGCACTTAGGGCCTTATTCAGAAAGCCTCGATAAGGCCCTTATCGAGCACTTATCGCCCAAAATGGGTACTCGTATTCAGATAGCCTCGATAAGTGCTCGATAACGGCCTGTATCGACGCAAAATTTTATCACCATCCGAAATTCGCCAACTGAGCGGCGATCAGCCGCTTATCGACCATTTTCGGAGGGTTGATAAACTCGCGCGATTCAGAGACCCGCGAGTCGACTGTCGCGGCCTATCGCAGCCCATCGCAGCCCTAAAAGGCGTTTTTCTCCCGAAATCCAATTCACCAATAAATTTTTGGTCAATTGGTGGGTAGATGCGTCGATGAGCAGCGATGTGTCGGGACTTAGAAAAAATCAGGCCCCTTTCCTGCCTCGGATTGATGCCGGGGGTCTCCGGAGCTGATAGCCATTAATAGCAGCTCCGGACCCCCCCGGCATGCATCCGAGGCAGGAAACATGCATGTACATCAACTTCATTACCTTAGCGGCTACCCGCTAAGGCAATGAAGGGGTTAAACACCCGTACCAGGCTTACTGTAAGAAACATACAATACAATACAATACTGTAGCTAGCGGGGGTGGGTAAAGAGGGAATTTGGCCCTTAGTGGCTGTTTAGGCATTGCGGGGGGGTTGCGGGGGGAGTTAACCCCTTCATTACCTTAGCGGTTAATACCGCTAAGATAATACAGGGGTTAACCCAACTGCTACCCACCCGCAAGGTCTAAACACCCATTCTTAGGGCTACTACCCCCTTCATCCATCCGTGAGGCCTATGCACACACCCCTGACTGACTATACCCACCCTATACCTATTGAGTAGTATAGTGGTACATCATACCCATATAATATTAATATGGGCATGATACGCCTCTATAGCACTCAATGGGCACCCTAATGACAATAAATTCATACACAAGACACACAGTAATAAAACGTAAATAAACTCCAAAAAAACACACTTCACTAAATAAAAACAGTAGCCAGCAAATCCAATCAATAGAAGCAATTACAATTAGCAATTACAAGCAATTACAACATCAACAATGAATTAATTCAACCATTACCCTATCAAACCAATTAATTCCTAAACCAACTCAAAATGAATAGTAACACTAACCAATCCAAACAATGAATTACTCCAACATTAATGAATGTATCCATTAAAACTCAAAGAAATGCATTAAAACAATCTCTGAAGTAACCATAAAACACATTAGCTAACATAATATAACATTAAGTACAAGCGAACATCAATCGCAAACATTTTATTACATTATTTTATTTAACTTCATTTTTATTTTAAAGGCTTTTTACATGTGTATATTTTTGATTCTTTGCTTTATCATTTCTTGCCACTGTATGTATGTATGTATGTATGTATGTATGTCTAGAGAGATATATACATACAGGGTAATAAATGATGTTATTTTAAAAGCTTGATTTGCTGTGTTTTACATTAATTTGGCTATGCTGCTATGCTTAAATGTGTGTATAATGTATTTTAAAATTAGATAGAAGTAATTGTTGCTATTGTATGGTGTAGTTTAGGTCAGGGTCAGCCTTGCTTTTCTATATTGTATTCTTGTTGGTACTTATATTTTTTCACAGGATAATTGTTCTGTTAAACGCTTGAATTAGTTAATTGTTTAATTGTTAGGAATGGAATTTAAATTGTTTAGGGATGTCATTAATGAATGCTAATTGATGTATGTTTACTGGATTGGTTAAAATAGTATACTTGTTTGGAGGTATTGGTATTTTGTTTTGAATGTTATTGTTAACATTCATTTGCAGAATGTATATGGTGCATAGATTGTATGCATCATATATACAATGTAAATGTTTTGATTGTCATTTGAGGTTTTTGATTGGCATTTGAGGATTTTGATTGTAAGATCAGATAGGATTATTAAAGCAAATTGATTTTATTGTAGTGTGTCTGTATGGAGAAGTGTCATTTGGAGTACAGCATGTTTTTGATAACCCTTCTACATTCATTTGTATATTGGTACATCATGTGTGTGTGTGTATATATATATATATATATCACGTCAGACGCATTGACACTGACGTCATCAACGAGCGCTGGAACGGACTGATCCATGCGCACTGCTGCAGAAGCTCCTACAAAACGGAGCCATCTTACAGGACTCTTATACTGCAGGAGTGAATACCATCTGCTCTGGATATCTGTTTAGGAGTACGATCCTGAGACTGCCCCAAGACGTTGCAGACACGTACCGGATGGTGGTGATTATATCACGCAATGCTTGATTTTATTGTACCCTTGTGAGTGCATTTTTTACCCCCCTTTCCCCCTTCCCTCATTAAAATACTATTTTACGCTATGGGCGTGCGCTCTCTCTTCCTTTTTTTCCCCTAGATTCACTGTGGACTTGGTTTGACCACACTGAGAGCTGCCGGAGACCCTCCATACCGGAACCCACATCAATATTGGACTTATTTTTGAGGACTGGTTTTTATACTCTTTTTTCTCTGTTTTTGATGTTTCATGTTGCATATTTATATTTATATTCATATATTTATTGAATTAGTTTATGGTTTATAGTTTGATTGATTTGATTATATATATATAATTTATACTATATAGTTTATATTGTTTATTTATCATATACTATTATAATTTATTAATTATTAATTATTTTATATAGTTCATGCACTTTATGGTTTTGGCTTAATAGAGGCGCTGCTTTTTTCTTTTTTGTTTGTCATATATATATATATATATATATATATATATATATATATATTATCCGATAAGGTGTTTAAGGGGTTAATTGATATCTGAATGTAATTGCAATGTATTGGCTTTGTATTGGCTATGTATTTTGTGTGTAACGAAAGACCAGGATGTTGCTGGCGACGGGGGCTTCTTATTGATGAGGTCAGTAATACTTTATTTATTTGAATATGCTAGTTAATGTGTTTAATAATGGGCAAATAATCTATTATCCCTATCTGGATAATAGTTATTTAGCACATTATTGTACTGTAGGTGTTGGGGGAGGGGGGTGTATGTATTGAATGTATAGGCCAGGTTTATTTTTTTTACATTCAGGGTTTGTTCCATGGTTCTGCGTGAGACCTCTGGAGACCCCCTGCGGTCTCCTCGGGTATTTCATGGGTATCAGGCTGGTGGTTCCACGGGTGACACCTGTAGGGATGAAGCGGTGGCCTCACATCTGTGGGGGCACCGCAGACCCGTAGTCTGCGGGGATAAATCGGTGGTCCCACATCCGTGGGGGCACCGCAGAAACATAGAGACGGGGATGAAGCGGTGGTCCCACATCCGTGGGGGCACAGCGGACCCGTAGTGAGCACTCGTGAGTTCCCCAGACCCCCGTGGGAACCACCCGAGGCCCCGCAGACACCTGTGGGTCTGACCCGGGGCTCCCAGACATCCGCGGGCCTACCGTGGGGACCCAATTGTGGCCCACGGTGACCGAAGGAGACCACCTGGGGGCCATGGCACTTGGTGGGACCCACCAGAAGGCCTCCAGAACCTGTTTGAAATGAGCTGCTGGTACCCTGTAGGTCTGTCAGGTGCCCCGCCAGCCCTCCGGGGATTTGCGTGGGGCTGTGTTATGAACCCTGTTTGTAAAAGGATAAATCATGTATTTATGGGGGGGCACAGGGGGTGGGCAATGTATTTAATAAATTGAATAATGTTTATTTTGGGGCTGTGTATTGTTTTTATTGTGGGTACTGGGGGTGGGTGGAGGGGGTATTGGCCCCAACGGTATGTGGGTAGGCCTCCCTTGTGGGTAGTGGGTGAGGGTGGATAGGCCTCACGGGGTGGGGGGGTTAGTGTGGGAGGGTATGTAGGCGTCCCGAGTGGTGGGTGAGGGTGGGTTAACCCCGTAATGACTGTAGCGGTTAATAACCGCTATGGTGATTAAGGGGTTAGGGGACATTACTTTGGATGTTTTCATTCTTATGTATATTTTGCAGCAGCGGAGGGGGCATGAACAGGATGAAGATGAGGATGGCCTTCATCGTGGCAACCGGAAATGGGTGAGTGCTATATGTATTTAATGTATTTATTGTTGTTTATGTATTTTAAATACACAGGGTGTGTATGTTGTTTATTGTTATGTTTATTGGATTCCAAGTTTTCTGGAAATTAACACAGGTATCATTAATAAGACTAGTCAACATCTCCATTTGGCACATAAACCATATTTTGTCTTTTATAATAGGTATGGATGGAATTTTATTCTGGATCCAAACCTCAGCAATTTTGCACCTGGTGGCTGTGGCTATTTGAGTTATCAGTTTATTATCTGCCTCAGCGAGAGACCCACCATGGGCCTGTTCAGGAGAAATAGCCACGGATCCAATGGTATCTCTACGACCAGGATTTCCTGTATCCAACTGAGAATCTGGACCCAAAATTCAGCAATACGGGTCAGGACCACCACATGTGGATAAATGTGCCTCTCTCTCCACACCCTTTTGGGCATAGGGGAGAGAATCCTGGTATATATTTGGACATGGTTATAGGAGTTCTATACCAGCGCCACATTACTTTGTACACATTTTCTTTCACAGTTGTACAGATTGAGCAGCTAGCCACCCCATTGAAGATATTCTCCCAATCCCCATCCTCCAATTCCTCATCCAGGTCTCTTTCCCATTGTCTAATGTAGCTGCGTCTCTCTTGTGATGGATCACTAGGGATAAAGAAAGTCCCATATAATCTTGATATTATGCCTCTCTGCATCTCTGCTTCCATGCACATCAGTTCGAACCTTGACTTCGAGTCGGGCGGATTGGTTTTAGCATAGAAAGCTCTAATCTGAAGAAAACGTAATATTTCTCTAGATTGGATTTCCTTCTCTAAAACCAGTTGATCAAACTGCACCATTCTACCCTTTTTACTTAGATCCCTTAGTCTACTTATTCCCACTTTTGTCCAATTGGAGAACAATTGCCAGTCCTGACCCGGGGGGAAATTTGTGGTTCCCCACAAAGGGGGTTATTTAAAGTTTTTGGATGCCAATTTATATTTAAGTTTGAGTTTATCCCAGATCTTTAGGGAGTGTGCGACTGTCGGGGGAAGTTTGTGATCAGGTGGCCTATTATCTACGGGTAGCCAAAGAATATTGGTAATCGCTACTGGATGTATCAGTCCTGACTCAAGTGCTACCCACCTTCTAAGGACAGGATTAGCGTGCCAAGCCACCAAGTGACCTGTTTGTGCCGCCTTATAATACGATAGCAGGCAGGGTAGTCCCAGGCCCCCTGCTCTCACTGGGTACATGAGAATTCCTTTATTTACTCTTGCCTTCTTATTAATCCAAATAAATGTATTTATGAGTGATTGAATGTTTAGGATATCCTAGTTATTAACCAGTATAGGGAGAGTTTGGAATAGGTAGAGCAACCTGGGAATGAGGTTCATTTTTAGCGACTGAACCATTCCTATACAGGAGATATTAAAATTGGACCACTTTTTGAGATCTGATGTTAGTATCCTAAGGAGACGTGGGAAGTTGGCCTTGTATAGGGAGGGATAATCCCTGGTCAAAAACACTCAAAAACAAGGCCTGTTTTAGCTGTTTCTTCCTGGAGGTTAATTTTGAGGGCTTCAGATTTATTATTATTTATTTTAATACCCGAAAGCTTGTTGAAGTTGGCCAGATCTAAGAACAAATTAGGGAGAGATGTCAATGGATTTGCTACTGTAAGAATAATGTCATCCGCAAACAGTAACAATTTATAGTTTTGGTCACCTACTTGCAGACCAGTAATATTTGGGTTGCCCCTGATTTTGGTCGCAATGGCTCAAAACTTAAAGTACATAGCAGAGGTGTTAGAGAGCATCCTTGACATGTCCCACTTTAAATCTGAATTAGATCCGAGGAGGGCCCACTACTTATCACTTTAGCTGTGGGGTGTTTATACAGTATACTGTAAAGACAATATTGCCATGAGGAAAGGACCTTCGAATCCAAAAGATTTCAGTGTTTCACTCATGTATTTCCAATCTTTTCTGTCAAAGGATTTTTCTACATCGAGGCTGAGCAGGAGTGAGGGGATTTTTGATCTTTGTCTTATGTCCCGGAATAAACCCCACCTGGTCACCATGTATAAGGGAAGGGAGAATTGTGATGAGTCTATTAGCTAGAATTTTGGAGAATATCTTAATATCTGAGTTGACTAGAGATATTGGGCAGTACTGTAGCTTCCACAAACCATTGGAACCTTGCCTTCCTTAGGAATCAAGGCTATTGATGTCTGAAGCATATTAGGGGAGAAGTTGAAAGAGGAGTCTACCAGTATTGAGTTAAATAAATTTAGCAGATGGGGAGTGATAATCTTGGCAAATTTTTAGTAGTAGATACTGGAAAGCCATCTATCCCGGGGGCTTTGTTTGGTTTCAAAATGTTAATGACCAGGAGAAGTTCCTCCATTGTTATTGTTTGGTTGAGCTTTTCTTTTTGTGCAAATGCTATTTTTGGGAGATTTAAAGAAGTAAGAAATTATTTTGTTCTCTTTTCAGAATGCATATCAAGCACAGCCTTCTTCCCATTGTATAATTTATCATAAAATGTGTGGTATTTCTACAGAATTTTTTCAGGATTGGACATTAGGAGGTCCGATGGCTGTCGTATCAACTTTATCCCCAGATTTGGTTGTACATTTCTTAATTTAGTAGATAGAAGTTTGTCACCGTATTGGCTTTTTCGTAAAACCTTCTTTTAGTCCACCTCATCGCCTGCTCAGCCCTCGATAACAGCAAAATAGTAAGTTCCGCTCTAGTCTCTCCAACGATGTTAATGTTTTCCACCTATTGATTCTCTTTATGTACTGCTGACAGATTTTCCAGTTTTGTCTGGAGGTACCATATCCTCCTGTCCCCCACCCTCTTTCTAGCCGATGTTATCGCAATAATTTTCCCTCTTATCGTAGCCTTATGAGCCTCCCACACTGTTTTAATAGATTTCACACTCCACATATTAATTTAGAAGAAAGACTACAGTTCCTGGCCTATGTCCCCTGCAACCTCTGGAATTTTTAGTAAAGAACCATTCAGTCTAGAACCATTCAGTCTCCAGCTAGTTCTCACTGAGCCATTGCATAGTCCGTCTAGAACAAGCTCCACTGGAGCATGATCAGACCAAGATATTGTATGGATCTTTGCGTCCCTGACTCGGCACCAGATTCGAGCTCACAAAGAGATAATCCAGCCTGGGATAGGATCCATGGGGGCTGGAGTAAAAAGTATAATCTCTTTCCAAAGGATTCCCTCCAACTGTTTACTAACTTTAAGGCCTTGTAAGAGACGTGTGCAGAGGTATGCAATGGAGACCGTTTTTAAGGTGAAATTAAAATAAGGCTTTATTGCCTGTTCCTTTAAATCATACAGCAACAAAAATATACATAAACCAATAAACACATATCCTTGTGTAAGGGCTAACTTACTTCCCCAGTCCCTCTCTGCAAGGCTGGGGGGGGGGAAGCCCTTTACCCATTTATCACCCCAAAGTCTCAGTGGTACCTTAGTGCAGGTGGCCCTTCAGGTCAGTGGTGTCTGGGTAGGTATCTGCTTGAGGGTCCAGGCATAGATGTATGGTCCCCTTTTGTCTTGCTCCCAGAACACAGCCCTCCTTTTCCTTACTGTATGTCAGCTCCTTCCTGTTACTCAGACCAGGTGTTTTCTAACAGTAATAATCAGCAAGGTGGAGTCTGGTTGATTGCCTGTGCAATTAACCAGCGCACTGCTGGATTTAGAGGCAGTTTCTCTCCAACAGTGATAAGTCCCTGTTACAGGCCTCCAGTTCTCTTTTTAAAACTTTAATCTCTGCTCCTCTTGCATATTTATGCGCGGTTGGCTGGGCAGTCCTTTGGTCTCTATCTTCGCCCAAAACCAATTTAAAGTCTCCTCCCATTATTATTTGACCTCCGCTATTTTTTTTAATTTTGGCAAAGAAAGCTCTAAAGAACTGTGTACTATTTTCATTTGGGGCATATACATTGGCCAATGTTATATTTTTGCTCACAATTCTCTGAGCAGAATCAAAAACCAGCCTTCCCTATCTGTTTTTTTTAAATTTAAGTTTGAAGGGATTTTTATTGTTAACCAAGACTGCCACCCCTCTCTTTTTTACAGATTCACTTGAGAAGAAGACTTCTCTATAACTGTTATCCATAAATTTGGGCTCCTCATCCCTCCGGAAGTTAGTCTCCTGAATCAAAATGATATCCCCCTTTTTCCTTCTATAATATGACATGGCCATTTTCCTTTTCTTGGGGCAGTTAAGTCCCTTGACATTATGGGAAATTATCCTAAGGGCCATTATTCATTAGGAAGGGATTAGATCTCATTGCTCAATGTACGTGTACAGTATATTCTTATGGACGTGCAGATTAACTCCGCCTAAAATGTTGGTTTTGCTGGGAAAGTAGGGATGTCTCTGGTTTAGAAATACAGTGTATGTTAATTTATGTTTGGGCCTTGTATCATGGTCTATACAGTATATCCACTTGAACCATTTTTCATAGTGTATTTGATAGAACCTACGGTACCAAAAAGGGTGGGGCCAACTGGGAGTTCTACTAGGGTGGGGGTGAGCTGACATGAAGCTCAGATGCCCTTAGCCAGAGGGGGACAAAAAGGAGAAAAAACAGAAATGGGGTGAAAGGGCACTGGTGCCATTTCTGGCATTTGGTAGGTGGGGCGCAGCACTGCATGAGCCAAAACTCGAAACGCTCCGACTCCCAAACTTCGCTATGCATAGCTCTGCAAAACATTCCTACTTATTCTGATAAGTATATTTCCTCATTTTTTACAACAACTCATTTACTAAACTAACATTACTGACCTTAATACTTACTTCAAACTTTTCTACTTTTCTATTTCATAAAATTACAACAGATACATGAGAAAGTGGTTTAACTTGAACCTTAGCTCGGACAATTGAACTCTTCTCTTGAACTAGCTTCATGGGGAGGGGGAATCGATTAATGGTGGCGGTTTATGCTACTTTCTTGCTAAAACCACCTGGTTGACCTTTGTCAGTAGCTACATTGCATTCTGGGGTATTTTTTAGAACTTGATTATATGCTCAAATCCTCGGGAGGGCCCCCGAAGGCATCTAACAAGCAATCTGTCTTTATTCCTGTAAGGAATCGGGGAACACCTGTCATATCTCAGACCTTCGCTCTGGCACCAGCACGTGCGCGCACCCCCACTCTGCTTACAGAGCGCACGCGCTTGCGCAGCTCTTCTAGTTTGCCACAGAGATTAGCTCTGCCCCCTCAGATGTGCCGCGCTCCTCTCGCACGTGATGAAGTGGACCTCTCCCCAGCTGTGTGGCATGTTTAGCCCACTTGTCTCCTGCAGCCAATTTTTGCCTCCGCGGAAGCCGCGCCTCCGCTCCACCTCCTTTGCTACTGGTTCCTGTTCCTGTTAAATACACTGCAGTTCCATTCCCACATCGCTGAGCATATCTTGTATTAGCCTTGAGCTCCTGTGTCCGTTGTGCCTTGCTCCCTGTCCTGTGTTCTCTTGCAGTTAACTCTTCGTGTACCGACCCGGCTTGACTTTTGGAACCCCTCTTGATACTGACCCTGGATTACCCTCGACTTCGTGGATATCTTCAACCCAGACCCGGCTATATGGACCTCTTTGATTCTAACCTCTCCAACCCCAGACCACGGCTATACGGATTTCCACGATTCTGACCTCTCCAACCCTAGACCACGGCTAATGGACTTGACTATTCTGAACTCTCCATTCCAAGACCTTGGCAAGTATCGACTAACCTACCCTCTCCAACCCAGACCCGGCTACATTTGACAATCTGCCTACCAGGCACGCTTCCGCTGCTGTGGGTGTGTGGTTTACTACTTCCCCACCTCAGTACCAGGGTCCTGTCTTGCTCGTGGGCAGCGCGAGCATTATAATTCCTTCTTTAAAGTATATAATGTTGACGGCCAAAATCCATCTATTATTAGATAGATCAGGATCTTTCATCCAAACCCCTCCCTAGAATGAGGAAAGCGTTTTGAAAACTTAATTGGTAGGGACTCCTTGTTGGAGTCGTGAAAGCTTACTTCATCTGAACATAGAGGAACCTGGTGATTACGTCCCGTGGTTTTTCACCCAGCTGTGGTCAATCCTTAGCACCCTGTGACACCTGTCTATGATTCTTCTGTGAAGTCTGAAAGTGTTTTTGCAGCCAACGACCCACAAAGTCCTCCACATCCTGGATCGTCTCAGGGACTCCCTTGATCTTGACATTGTTTCAGCACTCTTTGTTTTCTGGGTCCTCTTGTTTCTCCTTCAGGTCTGCAATCTATGCCTTAACCTCCTTCATCTCCGCTCCCATTTTCTTCTGAAGGACAAGTACCTCGTCTAATTTTTTCTATACTGAGTCTGTATGTTCTTGCAGGCCCAAGATTTCCCTTTTCATTTCTGAAACATGTCATTTTTAGTGTAGGGCATGGACTCAAACTCTCTGTCTGATCCGGACTCAGATTGTGGGTTGGCCGGTTGAGATTGGTCATCTGCCATAGGTTTCTTAATGTAGCCTCTCAGTTCACTGTGAGTTTCTTTTTGTTTCTTTGTTTTATCTACTTTTGTAGCCATATTGCCTTAAGAGAGCTGCAGCTTATTTTGAATGGATTAATTATGGTGTCATTCCTTTTAGCAGCATTCAAAGCCCAAACTGGGATTGATTTTGTATCTTACATAGCCATTTTGGATTTTCCCAGGCCGCTCACAGCACCTTTTACTGGCCGGTGGGGGCCATTTTATTTGGGCCACATGTTGTGCAATATCTTTTTATTAGGCTCTTGCTCAGGGGAGGAGCAGGACCACCCGATCTGTGGCTTGGGTGTCTTAGTCTCTGTGTATGCCTGACCTCTCAGATTTTTATGGATTGGGTGGAAATCAAAAACAGTGCTTGTATTACAGGTACCCGCTTTGTTATTCAAATTATAGATATTGCCTGATGCAAGAGGCATGTCTAGCAACCTCAGCAGCTTCCTAGCGGTGTGTTTAGTAAGGGTCTGGATGAGCATTTACTTATTTACTTTTTTTTGCTTTTTGTTTTGTGGTGTCGAATCTGGTCTCTGATGACAACTCTCTTTTTAGCTTCAGAATCTACAATAAATGGTACTCACTGTGTTGTGTTTAGCCGACAGCAGCCATCTTGGAGAGAGGGGCCTGGGGGGCACTCTGGGTGGCCCTGCACCCCCCATGAAAGCAGGCAGCAGTTCTCACTGGCTGGGGAGGCCATCGCTGTGTCTCTCTCACCCCGTGGGGGCTCATTTCCTCCAACCGAGGTGCAGGGTGGGGGAAAAGGGCTGACGGCACTGCAGTGGAGCATGATAGCTGCCCCCCCTCGCTCCATGCCCCCCCCTTCACCACTTCACAGGCCAGGGACCACCAATCCTCCACAGTACCTGGTCTGGGCCTCCATCACACAGACCTCCTCTGCTCCAAACTGTCACCTTTCCAAACCTACAGGTCACGAGCTAGAATCCTGGGAGGGATAGCAGTTCCGCCTACAGCCGAGATCTCGGCCTAAAGTCCTCCACCTCTCAGCAAAGACCCCTCTCCTTTGGGACATGATTGTGTCTGTAGATTTGCTTTCTGGTCGCAGTGGAGTCTCGGGATTGCCTTATAAGCATGCAGTTTAGTATATTGTCTTTATCTCCTTAATTTAAACCTGGAGGGGGCTTTTTGATTATTATTTTAAAACTAAAAAACGCCTTTTTCTGTAGAGCTGAACTGAAATGCGACCGCTCAGTTCAGTATTTTGGCCACGCCCCAGTAGCACTCTTTTTGACACAAAACATATCAATACGATGTGGTGGATTTGGATTCTTAGCTTACAGGGGCTTTGTGCGCGTGTTGAAGTTGTGTCTTTTGTAGGATTTACAAATGTAAATCTCCTGAAACACATTTGTATTAATTCAGTATGCGTTCCACCCAGCAGGTGTAGAATGGACATGTGCAGTAATGAAATGTAAAGGTTACCTGTACGACGGATGCGCAGAAATTCAATGGAACACATATGCGTTACATACAGTATAGATAGAACATGCAGCGGTGTTCTGACAAAGCAGCACAGGGTTTAATTAATGCATCTATCTTTCGATTATCTAACAGGTGAAACTGTACAAGAGACAGCCAGCATGTTGGTAGAAGAATTTTGAATTATTTTTCCAAAGTTTTTGTTTTCTCTGTTACTGTATAAAGGAATAAATATTTTAATAAAGCTTACACCACAGTACAATAATTGTTTCTATAATTGACCTTAATAAATATGTAATCATTTAAAAAGACTGACTGTCTGGTATTTGAAGTTTCCTATAATTGAGTGTATGGGAATAAGGAGTGGGTTATATTACACAGAACAGTACAAAATGTGCATTACTATAACTAAAGCCTCAGAATACTTTGCATTGAATTTCTGTTAAAGATACACTAGTACTACCGTAGTACTGCAAAGTACTAAGACAGCCATAAAACACCATTTGGAAGGGCAGCTTAGCCGTGGTCATGGGGCTGTGGCATGCAAAGAAATACCGGGGATTTACACTTGGTTTCGTGCAGTCATTGGAACAGTACTGTAATCCTTTCTACATCTGTATATAGATATAATACTATGAGGAAAAATGAGAAAGGAGCTAAACAAGCGATGGTATCAGTATAAAATACTTTATATAGAAAAGTAGCACACATTTAAAAACTCCCATATTGTATTGCATAAACCGGCACACGCAACGTCTTCATCATATCATATCCATGGTGTTTGGTTGACAAAATGTCTATTGCTGGTGGCGGAACACCAAGAGAGAAAGTAACAGACAGAGCATCACCCAGTCAGATTGTAAGACAGATCGTTAGCAGCCTCGTAAAGACACTCGGGATAAGATGTCACAACGTGATCATTGACCAACTACTACACGTTCCACGTCATTACACTTTATCAGATGGTTGGCTATTAGACATATTAGGAAGCCTTTGTAAGGATTCCGGTCCTGGGTTTTGCAAGAACTTGCCCTTAGATGGCCGTTGCAGCCATCTTTGATCCTGGCACACAACTTCTAGGAGATAGTCATTGGCTGCACCTGTTCCAGGGCTTTAAAGCTGCAGTTCAAGCAATATCCTGCATGTGTGTTTTTTTTTAATAAATCAGTTCTGTAGTAGAAAAAATACTTTTAGCATTTTCTGTTTAAAAAAAAAACGACTTTGAAAGACCAATTTTCTTGTATTCTATTTTAACAAGCATGTTTGTTCCTATAGCAACCATTTTCATTCCCCAGAATACCTTTTTTTTTCTCAACAAGGGCTTAATAAATGAGCGATTTTAAGAAAACATTATGTGAAGCGTTTTTTTAATATTTTATCCATTTTTACATTCTTAAAATCACTTACTTTTTATTTTTACTGTATACATGTATGAGGTGGCATACTCTAATTTTTTTTAGGGGGGGGGGTTATACTATTGAAAACATTCACCTTTTGCTAGGCTTGGTCTGCTTTGCATACTATTTATGGAAATATCTCAGACACACACCCATGGTATTTACAGTATGTACTGTAGTGAACCTTTATTGTAAAATTGTTCAAATGATGTCTTTCAACTACAGTGTATTATCCTGCACACTCGGAATGGCAAAGTTGCACCTTCCCCCTCACAAAGCATAGCAGAAGTGCATTCAACAGCTTATCGACACCTCCCCCAGAGCGATTCATTATTTCTCAAGCTTTGATTTTTGGCCGTTGAACTAAAGTACTGTAGAGTCCTGTGACCGGTTCCACACGCATACACACTGCTGATAAGTCCTTCATTGGGACTGCCAATGTGAATTTCAAGTCTGAAACAAAAACAAATGCCTGCCATCGCCAACCGTCACCGCTTCCAAAATATTCGCCTGTTCTGACCCACTGTCCACTGATGCTCGTATGGAAACCCCCAGCTTACCTGCTCCAGTAGCCATCCATGCCATTGCTCATCCGGAAAACCCCAGCTTACCTGCTCCAGCACCCAGCCACACAGAGGTTCATCTGGGTGACACCAGCACCCCTTGCATGCTGGATTCTTTCAGTGATGTCGCTTTCACTGACAACTCAACAGAGCAATACAGGGACCAAATAGAGGCCAAGATTGATCCTCTTTTGGAGACCATGGAGAATAAGGATAGGTGCACAGGTGTTCGTCTGGATAAAATTTAGAAGAACATCAGGGGGCTCTATTCTTTGCTTGGAGTCCCTGCCCCTGTATGTCCGATGCAGGAGCAGGAGGGTTGCCTGGAGGCGCCCTATTTTCCCATGGAGGAACTGCACCCCCCCCCCCCACCACATGCACGCTCTCAATAGCTGGATCTGACCTTCACAGTGCCAACCACACCACAGGACCCCCATGCTCACCCCCTGCATCTGAAGAATACACGTATACCCTTCTGGTGGAGGAGATAACCCCAGTAAGGACAAGACAGGATAAGGACAAGACAGGAGGAAAGCATCCTCCCAGACCATCTGCGGGGCAGGTATCTCAGGAAGTAGGGGTCCCCAAGGCTGAAATCAATGCGGTTCAGCTCAGAAAACCCCCTGCTCCCATACAATAGTATTAAAATTTATATTGAAATTGCACGATCGCTTGGAAGAGACGTGCATGGAGTCGCAAGGTCTCCATGCAGTACTTCCAGGCTGCAGTTTCAACTATCAGTTGCCGCTTGATAGGATTATAGCGCGAAAGCTCTTAGAAAAAAACCAAGTCGCTCGATACTGCTTTTTTTAATTGAGCTTTAAAAAACTTGGATTTTTTCAGTGAATACCATTTGTGCCCACGTATTCTATTGCACGATAAATCAATGCAAAGTCATTTGGCAATGCAATGCACTTTGTGAATCGGCCCCTACAGTATGCAACTTATCACGACATGAATTTACAAACAACACAGTATCCATAGGAAAATCTCCCAATGGTCTCTGAAGAAAAGAGTCAGCATGATGATTTGTATTAGACCCTTTAAGAGCACTAAGGACCAGAATGTTTTTCAAATTACGTTTCTTTCTAAAGACTACTTTAGGCTAGTCTTCTAGATTACCTTTAAATATAGGGTCCATATGTACAGTAGTAAGCCCCAATGTTTTTAACAACCCTTCTGATTAGAGAATCTTCTTTACAATAATTTTTAATCAACATTGGACTTTTGAGCATACCTGGATCCTTATTTTTAGCTTTAGGTATTACAAGAGATTGTTGTGGTACTTGTTTACTACTGTATCTAGTTTATTTATAGCAGGCACATAATTTTTGCTTTTATATATTATTAATAGTATTATATTAATATTAATACTTTTTCTATATACAGTATGTTCCTTAGAACTGAAAATTATTCTTTTTTTGTATGCTCAAGATTGGGAATATCTACTGTATTATAACTGTAATAGTGATAAATATTGATGTTTCCTGTACTTGATCCCTCGAGCATTTTCCTAAAGCATAAGTTAAATTACTTTTGAGGCACAAAGGTTAGCCATTACAGTACCACTTTTGAATAAAAATAATAATAATAATCTATTTAAAAAACAGTCTATCATACGAATCATATGGATGCAAATAATGTTTTACGTTTCCATAGAGATGTATTTCTAAGCAAACATTATTGATATTTTATGAATCTGCATCTTGCTAGAAAAACAAACTAAATAACAGCTATAAAACATGGAACTGTCTCATGATAGGGAATAAAGGACATTACCTTCAACTCTGTGACAAATTAAGATAAGTGATTTTGAATCAGTAGCTAAACAGGTGGCAAATTCCTATTTACTATACAACAAAAACAGAATATTCTGTTGACCATGAAAACAGCGGTGCAAATTATGCATTTTAAAAGGCAATTTAAATTAAATGCTAGAAACATCGAACAGATTTAAGCAGGCGTGGAAGGTTTTAAAAGAAGGTTAGCTGGCAAACATGGAAATACAGTATCATAATAGTTCTCTGTTTAGCAAAACACAAATCAGTTTAGTGAAGTCCTTTATTTTCTAAAGATTTGGACTATTGAAATACAGTAGCGAAATTAAAGTTATAATAGATTTTGTTGTATAATTTACAATAATTTGAAATAAAAATGACAGCAGGAACAACAATTGTGTGTTTTTAAGTGCATCAAGGAACAAAAACAAAATACATGCATAATCTTGGTACAAAAAATGGTACTGTAAATAAAACATTCTAAGACTAGTGTAACAGGGACATATCCCTGTTTAAATAACAGAGACCTATTTTACCTGGACACAGAGGACTCAGGAACCTGCCAGAGACTGACATGGAGGGCCACTTGCTTAAGGTACCTCCTGAGACTTTGGGGTGATACAGTAGTCTGGTAATGGGAATATCCCACCAGTCCTGCAGATATGGTCTGGAGAAGTAAATTAGCCCTTACAAAGGGATAGGGGTTTGTTATTTTTTTTTTATAACAGATTTTATTGAGTATTTCCATCATACGATACAATACACAATACATATAATCATGAAGGTAATCTCAACATTAGGCGATGAGACATTCATTGTGAGAACACCCGACCTTTTAGGCCCTACTCAGCCGGGTTAATCATGATGGAATAATAGGAAGATGAGCAATGACATAGTAATCACCAAAATAATAATAATAAAATAAACAAAAAAAAAAAAGGAAGGGATAGGGAGGGGGGGAGGGAGGGCGCCAACCCCAGCGAGGCCGCAGAGCCATAATGGCCGATTCCTTTCAGCCCCATAGCATTTTATTCAGATCGCCTCTGTGTTATTCCCGCCTGAGCGACTGTATGCCCACCCCAATTTGGGTCTCCACTCCCAAAGGAGAATGTATTTATGCCTATCATAGCCAGATTGTGTTACTCTCAACCCCGGGGATATCTGTCTGGGCCAACCAAGGCATCCAGACTTTTAGAAAATTGGTGCCAGTGTCGTTAACTAGACTCGTTAACTTTTCCATCTGACAGATAAACCACATGCGATTCCGAATCTTTGGGATATTTGGAATGTCGGGACGTTTCCATAATGCTGCGATCTCGCTCCGCGTTGCAATTGCAAAATGTGCTATTAATTTATTGTTTGCTTTAGATAGATCCGTTAGTGGTCTGTTCAAGAGGAACAGCCATGGGTCTGGGGGAATGGTGAGGTCAAAGATCCTCTGTAACGAATTTCTAATTTCTTCCCATACTGGGGAGATCTGCAGGCAGGACCACAGCATATGTAACAGATCGGCCGATCCCCGCACTGCCTAGGGCACAGCAGGGAGGATCCCAGCACGAACTTGGATAGTTTCATTGGGGTGAGGTACCACCGCATTAGAACCTTATATGCATTCTCCTTTAGTGTGGTGCATATGGAGCTTTTTGCAGTGGTCAGATATGTAGCATTCCACTCTTCGTCTTCTAGGGTCTCTCCCAAGTCCTTCTCCCATTGGGCCCTAAATGACGGTAGTTGCTGCCTCGAACCAGCCGTATCGATTACTTCGCCGTATAACTGTGATGTAAGTCCCTTAGTGTCGTCTCTGCCAGACAGATCTTTTCGAAAGTCATCAAGGGAGGATATGGGGCAAATTTGTTGTAAAATGCTCGCAGCTAGAGGTATCTAAAAAATTCTGAGTGGGGTATATCTTTTTCTAACCTGAAATGGAAAAATGTTTTAATCTTTCTATTGTATCCCTCCAGATCTTTGAACTGCCTAAATCCTTTTTTTTTCCAGATTGTTTGCAGGAAATGTATGCAGGCAAAAGCACAACATTCACAGGCAGTCTCCAGGGAACCTTTTATATTCAAGTGCCACCTCTCATCCCAACTTCTGACACCATATGTAAGAGATGTGTGCAGAAGTACATATAATGGAGACCGATTTGGGTGAAATTATATCTTGGTTTTATTGAGCCTGTTCCTTTATCCAGGCAAAATATACAAAAACAACAAAATAACAAACCCCTGAGGCGCATGTGCGACGGTGAGAGGAATGGAAGCTTAGGTTCTGAGCTCCGCTCTCGCCGGCGCTAAATAATTAAATTACTTAGCAGCAGCGCGAACTCAACAGCGATTCAACCCGCAATCTATCACTGAACATACAGAGATGGCGACAAATAAAGTGGCTCGCAGAAAAACCCAACCTGTGTCCACTTATTTCAAACGAGGAGAAGCAGCACAGGCAGCACAGGCAGCACAGGGAGATAAGATGGAGACCCCTGCGCAGCCCACCATATTGAATCCAGACACAGATGCCCCAGAAACAGAGCCAGGGGATCCAGAGATAGTGAGGCGCAAGGACCTCAAGGATTTCTGTGCCCAAATGAAAAAGTTTTTTAAAACTGAACTATGGGCCATCAGGAAAGACTTAGATGCATTGGGGGAACGGACAGATGCTTTGGAAACTAAAGCTGATGTGACCACCATGGAACTAGCACAAACACAGAAATTAGTTGCTACACTTATTGGCCAAGTTAGATCCTTAGAAGAAAAGATGGAGGATAATGAAAACCGAGATAGGAGATGCAATATTCGTCTAAGAGGAGTACCTGAATCTGTCTCTGATCCAGAGGATTTTGCGACCAAATGGCTGGAGCATTTATTCCCAGATAAACCTGATAATGTCCTCCTACTGGATAGATGCCACCGTGCTCTTCAGGGGAGACCTCAGAGTGGAGACCCCCCCTTCCGGTCCTATGAGGATATGGATAAGGATGCCGATATCTCTTATGGGGAACCCGAACCGAGTCACAAACACAAAACACCCCAAGAATGGTGGAGGTGCCTAAACTCGTTACGCACCGAACAAACAGGTCTCTATGACCCCGAATATTCCTGTCAGTTATTGCAACTGCAAGAAAAGCCTGGCGGATACAGTGAAACTGCTGAGGTTTCAAATAAAGACGGAGACCCCCAGTATCCCTGATGGGACGGAGTCATCCAAAACAAAAAGGCGGAAAAATAAAAGCGTTGCTTCACGTACCGTGGAAGGACCTGACATTTTCATAGATCTGGCGGAGAAAAGGGGGTCCGAGATGCCCTGCAGCCTGGAGAAATTGGAGGATTCGTCAATCGGATGAATATCCAGAGCGCCCAAGTCAGAAGTCGTGTACCCCAAAGAAGTGTTTGTCCGGTGCCAACAGTGAGGAACCCTCAACCAACCATACCAGAGAAGCGGAGCCAGAACCAGTGAGTGACAATCCCTTGACTAGCCCTGAAGATGCACTGCAAGCTGTCAGGCATAATTGTGATCAGCACCGTGAAGAAGTGAAACTGGAGAGAGGAAATAACGCTGAGCTACAGAAGACTGTTCTCGCAATTTATTCTGAGGCCAAGACCGAAATGGAGGATCTAAGGATGGATCTAGATACTGCAAACACTACTATTACCACCATGGATGAAAAGCAGAGCAATTCTAACCGAATGATTGCTAATCTGAAACAGAAGTATGAGGAGGCACTGAAAGAGATTACAGCCTTTCAGCAAGAGATTCGCGATTGCCATAGTGAGTTGGATGTCTCTCAGAATGAGGTTCATACTCTCTGCATAGAACTGAATGCCTCACACCAGGAGGTAAACAGTATCCGGACAGAGGTGGACATATCGCAGAATGAGGATCATACTCTCAACATAGAACTGGATGCCTCACACCACGAGATCAGTAGTTGCCGCACAGAACTGGAAGTCTCTAAAAAGGAACTTCACAGTCTTGCTGAGGAGTTGGAAATCTCTCAAAACTCTATCTACAGGCTAAGTATGGATCTTAAAATCTCTCCGAAGGAGCTTCACACCCTCAACCTAGAGATAGAAGTCTTATGCCAGGAGACCAGGAGTCTCAACTCAGAAGTGTGTAAATGGAAGGAGGACTACAAGGAGGCCCTGAATATTATAAAGACTGTAAGAAGAGACAATACAAGGCTGAAAGATGAAAAGTTACAAGCATTGGAGCAACACACACAAGCATCGCACCTACTGCAGAACCAACTATAAGGTCTGCGTACACACCTACAGATTGCCAAAGAGAAGCAGCAATCTGCAGGCTGCTAAAGAAGTACAAGTGCTGCAGGAACATCTAATTACCCAGTGTGTCCCCGCAAAGCAGCAAGTGAAACTGAAGGCTACCCTGAGTATCACCAGAGCAGCGCTAGAGGCCAAGCTTAGAGGCCAGGTGACTCGGTACAAGAGGGAACACAAGAAGGTCCAGAAACTGAGGAAAGCAGCTGCGGCCTGAGCGAAGAAATCTGCAAGCTCCAAAATATAATGAAGAATGCGTTGATGCACACTCAGATCAAGCTCCAGAAACAGGTTTCTCTCGCTGATGAGCTAAACTTCTTAAAAGGGGAAAAAGCAGCAGAATAATTCAGAAGTACTACAAAGCTCTTGTCCAAGCAAGGTTGGAAAGAGAAATGTATCTGCACAAATGCTTTGCAGCGCTCACCATACAGGCTGCCTACAGAGGAATGAAAACGTGTCGGCTAAATAGTCAGAATAAAGCAGCCTGCCTTCTCCAATCCATATGGAGAATGCAACGTCAAAGAAAGAATTATGAATATTTGAAGCAGCGTGTAATCTTACTCCAGTCAAATGTTAGGAAGTATCTGCAGCAAAGATACTACAAAAAAATGAAGGAAGCTGTTAGTGTGGTTCAATCCAGATATAGGTTCTACTTCACCACCAAGGAAGCTGCGCATTGCTATAAGCGCAATCACAGTGCCATCTCAGTACTACGATCGGCTTTCCACACAAATCAGGAAAGAAGAATTGAATTTCGACTGAGAAGCGCAATACCAATACAGTCATGCAACTGTGGTCCCATGGCCCAAGCCATAATTCTCACAATCAGGATAGCCGCTATAAAGATGCAGTCTTTGGCTAGATTGAGGCAGAACTGTTTTGGTGTTCACACCTCTACAGGTACAACACTAAGTAACTACCAAACTGAGATTCCACGGGAGTCAATCGGTTTGGACAAAAACTCAGCCCAGCTGGAACCACCCATGAATATGGCTACAGAACCCAATGTGGGTGGTCACGCTAAACTCAGGGAAGAAAGGATTGCCCAACGCAGGGGATAATACATGACCAAGCGGTCCGAAGAAAGACTGTGCTTGGAAAGTCCTCCTCAAGCAACTGAAGAGTGCTTAGCTCAAGCACCTTCTTGAGGAGACATTAATTACCTGGAGAAAGGGCTCCAATCCCAGCAGGTCTAAGGGTTATATTCCTCTCTCCACTCTCAGTTGAGTTGCAGAGATATCTCAAGTGAGAGTGGAAGGATGCACTTTAGCCGTGCAAGACCGAGATTCCACAAACAGGGTAGGTATGTAACAGGAACATATTCCTGTTTAAATAAAGCAGCCTCAGAGCTCTGAGAATCCAGCAGAGAGATAGTTAATTGCAGTCACCCAATTAACAAGTCTCTACCTGGACTAATGAGAGATCTGTAAAAAGCCTCATGTGAGACACAGGAGAGAGATTCCTTAGCTCACATTTGAGCTGACAGAGGGATACAGAGAAGTCTGCACACAGACACTGTCTTGAGCACAAAGGCTGTGCTGAGATCAAGACACCCTGACACCCAGAGACTTATATTTCCTTGACACAGAGGATCCACGCACCGGTCAGAGACTGACATGGAGGGCCAGCTGCTTAAGGTACTTCCTGAGATTTTGGGGTGATATGATGGTAATGGGAATATCCCTCCAGTCCTGCAGATAGGGTCTTTAGGGGTTTGTTATTTTGTTGTTTTTGTACGTTTTGCCTGGATAAAGGAACAGTCTCAATAAAACCAAGATATAATTTCACCCAAATCGGTCTCCATTATATCTACCTTTGCACACATCTCTTACAACTAGAAACAATTAAAGACAATTTAAAATAATAATTTAAATGAAGGATATGCAATAGAATAACATAGAGAGATAGGTCTGAAGAGAAAAGAAAAGGAAGGAAATGCATTGCAATTGGTGGAATAATTGCAATTTATAAGACTAAAATCTGCATTTGTCACGAGAAGCCACCACAGTTCTAGAGTTCTAACTCCCCTGCTTGAGCAGGCCAAATAAATGCTGTGGACATATGTTTGCCTATTAATGCTTTGACATTTGAAACCCAAAATTGCTGTATTGTGAAGAAATCCCCATTCTCCCTTCCAACATCTGCTCTGTTTCTCTGCTGGTTATACTGTAGCATTGGCCTTCATATACTGTACTCATCTTGGTGTTTACAATGGTCAATAAGGCCCAGATAGACGAAGCTCCTTTAGGATATTTAGCCTAACATTAATTTACACTAACATGAGGTAATCATAATGCCTATCCAATAAAGATAATACCCTAATTTACCCAGTGCTAATCCTTAATATAACGCACGGCTACAATTATCCGTTCGTGACTGTTAATGATATGCAAAAGTGGTGTTCTCCCTAACATATCCATAGGCCGTCGAGAAAGATAGATGGAGAGGGAGATGGATATTCAAAGTATATGTAAATGATCTAAAATCAGGTGTGCTCCTTTTTGTGCACATGTTGTTTAAAGTTGTGTTAGGGGTGCTATATATAGCACTTAGGACTCCTTTCAGCAGTCCATATTTTATTAAACAAATGGGAATCTTTTAATATTATCAAATATTATTTTGGCTACCAATTGAATGCTTTATTTTATCCAATGATGGACATCTGAAAAAGATAAGACTCACATGTTTTGTAAAATTATTGTCCACTCATACTGCTGGTACTCTAATAATAGAATGACATTTGTAGGTTGGTTTTAGGTCAGCTTATCATAATTCATGAAACTAACATTTTTCCAAAAAGTACACATTTTGGGTTATTCCATAATAAGCATATGTCCAATGGAGGTGTGACGGAGTGGCCTCAGACGTATGGTCAGAAAGGAGCTCATAAACCACTTTCTTGCAATGAAAGTCCTTTATTTCCCTTATCAGAGAAAGCAGGTTGCAGTGTACTTTTAACGAACACTCTAATTCTTGGGCAGTACCTGCACTTACTACCTGGGGGACACCTTCGTTTTTCTCTATAATGCTCTGATTTTTTTTTTTTCGGGGGTGGAACCTGGAATTGAACAATTCCCCCAGCGTTATCTCTGTACTTTACGTCCCCTGAGGTCTAAGGGCCAAAACAGAGTTTGTGAATAATTCGTCAAAGAACATCCAATCCTTGATGACTCTCACCAACAAAACCTCGGCGTGTCCTACCACCATTAGTTTTAATCTGGCACAAGGGTAATCCTTGACATCCTGATGTATACACTCAATGTGTACCTGGGTCGACCCTTTAAGTTTATCTAAGGCAACCAGTTCCCACTGCACCAGTGTCTGGCTACAGCCAGAATCGACCAAATCCTCCACCTTAATCCCTTCTACTTCCAAATATATGAAGAATTTAGTTATGGCAGGGTCTATCACCTTTACCAGGATAAGGTAGGCGAGAGTATAGTCACAGTCCATGTGGGGACACTGTCGTGACAATTAGATTGTAAGCTCTTTGGAGCAGGGACTCCTCTTCCACAATGTTACTTTTCTGTCTGAGAAAAAAGCAAATGTGTGGTGCTCAGAAAAAAACCCTCAATATGGTACTTGAAAGAAACCACAATAAAGTTCAAATTTTTGATTTAAGATTGCTGCAGTGTGAACCCCCTGATTAATGAGTAAGGGATATCAACCCATACCATGTAGAACAATACTATTGTAATCACTACTCCATTGTAATCCGACTAGTGGGCTAGGGTCCCCACCAGGAATGTAGTAAGAGACCTCACAATAAAGTGACCCAACATATATTATCGGAATGGAGAATAAGCAGGTAATATAAATAACTCACTCTGAGTTGTAGATGTCCTTGAGACTGTCCAGTCTTCATCCACAGCAGGGGGTGTGCTTCCATTTTTTCTGGGGCGGTTGCAAGAAAAACAATGGCAAAAATCAGGCACTAGAAACTCAGGAAACAAAAAATGAAAGATATCCAAGAGAGCGTGTGCCAATTAAAAATAAGTTTAATGGAAACTACAAAAAAACAGCTACATTACGGGTTACACAGACCCCCACCAACGTGTTTCAAGCGTAAGCTCTTTTTCAAGGTGACTGATTTTTTGTTTCCTGATATTCTAGTGCCTGCTTTTTCCCATTGTTTCTCTTACTTTTATGTCTGATGCACTTATTCCCATAATCTTATTTGTATTATTTGTTATTTATATTATTGTCAAGTGTATTACTACTGTGAAGTGCTATGTACATTGATGGCGCTATATAAATAAAGACATACATACATACATGTGACCTGGCTCACCACAGAAAAAACACACTACAGGCTCATGGGCGGACACTGCCTCCCTTCCGGCTTCTGGAGTCTGTTACAGGCCCCCATGAGAACCCCCCCCTTCCCGGTAGGGCCCTCCATTTGGCCCCTGGGCCTCTTCCTAGTAGAGAAAAATTGCCTTTTTTTCGAATTTACTGGATTTTTTTAATGACCATCCTTTTCTACCCTTGGACCCTGTGCACAGGACTGTTCTGCAGCCAAAAAGTTTTCCATTAGTCTGGAGGCTTCAAAGAGGGTATTGGACGAATGCTGACAAACTCACTCCCTTACTCATAGGGACAAACCCTGCAAATACTATTCTAGGGCAACTAACTCTACAACCTTACTGGAGCTGCGGGTCTCTGGTTTTAGCCAGCACCAGCAGTGGTCCTGTACATGTTGGGCAAGGGCTTGGGGTCGCATACCTGGGTTATACTGCTCTTCTCGGTAGCTTTGCCGATAGGTATATTCTCTTATCTCCCTGCAGTTCATGATTGTAGCCTTGACTTTGACGTAGTTGAGTGCTGCAACATTATCGAGGGGACGATAGGCTGCCTTTCTTCTTCCGTTAACTGCGGACACATTAACTTGGCTTACAATTGTGTTTTTTTGGCGTAGGGCATACAGTTCAAGTATGTATGACCAATTAATCCTTGTTCATTAGAGAGCTCATGGCGTTAATCACACAGCAGGTGGCGTTACCCAAAAATGTTGACTCAGGGAGTGTTGGTGCAAACAAATAAAAAAAAAACAGAGTGCTAAGAACTAATACATTAACATTTTACAGAGCCTCACACCTTACAATTAAACAACCCTCACCACTCGTGTGTGAAACGGGTAAATAGCAAGTTAACCCACCAGGCGCTCAGAAAGCATGGCTGCAGCTGTGAACTGGTGCTTGAATAACAGTTAATGTTGGTAACGAACGCCACAGTCCCCCAGTGTAATCTTCACAAATGTAAATCTCTGCAACTGGCTAACCATAAGCACAATAAAGTTAGAGAAAACATAGAAGTAGATAACTTACAGCTGGGGGATGTAGAGAAGTGGCTGGTCTATCCTCCGGTATGGAAATGCTGCATGTCCCTCTGCTAGCAATGTGTCTTGACGACTTGATCCTCTCAGCCCGCCAGCACTTTCTTCTGCCACCAACCCTACATCCGCTCGATCGCGGTGGGTGGTCACCTGACCGACGGCAGTGCCGGTGTATCCGGGTGTAGCAGGGGGACGCAGGTGCACCAGACGCAGCCCGGCGTGCAGGCAGCAGGCACTGGAGTACTGGAAATCCTCCCAGGGGAGGTGTAGATGCCGCACAGCCGTGGAGCAAGAACTTCAGAGAAGGCTGATCAGTGATTCATAAAAAACTTTAATGAGACAAAGTGCAAACGGATCCTCTTGACGCGTTTCGGCCCATCAGGCCTTTGTCAATCTGGAGGGATTTCCAGAACCCTCACCACTCCCCTGCTCTTTTTTGCTCCCAATACCAAAAAAGAGCCAATGGTACAGTAGTCCAATAAGAAATATTTATTAAGTGAAGTTTGAAAGTATTGTACAGTTGCTTTAACTATACGGTAATTATCTGTTGAGTAGCTGAACCTGCTGCCTGGAAATATTATAGTTGTAAAAATGATAGGGTTAATACTGAAAATCACGTGTATCCCCCAATAACTCAGTATATAGTTATATACTAATTGCAACATTGTCAAAGTCACATTGCATGGACACAGGCCCCTTGTACACTGGAACATTCCATAACAGGGTATATAAAATGTGCACATGCATTAAAAATATTTGCATGGCTGTGGAGTCAAAGAACATGGAATGTGTTTGTGGATGCATAAAAATTGCAAAGGATGGGGAATCCAGTTAGGATTAAAGGAAATCCAGTCAAGATAAAGGGATGTCCAGTCATCATGCATAGACTTCCAGTCATAAAGCAGAGAAAAGGAATGTCTACTCAAGATGTAGGCAATTCTAAGCCCAAAGAGGGGACATGTCACCAAACATGTTATACTGCACCGACACACTTTATTCGAGCAAATACCCAGTATGTACCTGGCAGATACCTGGAATGCGCCGCTCCTCACCTCAGACAAGCCCCGTTGCGTTTGCCTTCCCAGCCTGGGTTCATGCCTGGCTGACGGGCGGCTGATCTGTTAAATGATAATGATTAGGATTTAATAGGCTGCAATGCTTCGCGTGTCTACCAGATGGCATAAATTCATGAATTGTAATGCAGTATATATATATATATATACTGTGCAGTATTGCAGCCAGCGGGAATAAAATGCTTCAATCCCTGCCTGGAAAATACCTCAATGCACTCGGGCAGAAAACAGTCACAAACCTCAATACACCCGGGTATACCCGAATTCGTGGGACTAGCCGAGCTCGAATAAAATGTGTCGCCAGTGTATATGCACCATGGTCACACTTATCTTCCTGGACATGTCATCTACAAAGATGAGACTGGAGCCATGTTGGATGTGGAACTCATTTTGGTCAATTATAATCTGGGTTTGTGTGAATACTGATTACTGTACTTCTTGGAATCTTTTCTGCATCTTTTGACATTTATAAACATAGCACCTCTGTGTGATCTTATTTAATCTAAGGGGTTAAAAAGTCATTAAATAGTTAACTCCTAGTAAGGACCCTTAGATAGTATGTTGCAAAGTGCTTAGGCAGGTGCCTGAGCATATGCTGGAAGAGTCCCTTGACTCAGCATAGGCTAACTCCACCCTTCTTCTGCCCAGATAGGTGTAGGGAGAAAGATCATAAATAGGTAGGGATGATAGCTGCCAGAGGGATAGGTTTCCAGCTGCCCTCAAAAAAGGGGGCACTAAGCTATGTTAGGCGGATAGGGTGTGCAGCCTCAAACATGAGGGCACCCTGTCAATGGCTCCCAGTGGAGGTGGGAGCGGCCATTCACAAAGCCAAATGTATTGCCATGAATGGCACAGCAAAGGAAAAATGTTGCCTCTGTGGTAATGTTGTATTTCCATTCCAAAGAAGAAGTTATGTTGGACTGTTGTAATAAAGTTTAAGAAAAGTTATTGGTGCCCTCCTTCTTTCAATTGCTCACTGCACCAGTCTACATGGATGCCAACCCTGAGAGAATAAAATAACAAGAGCCCCATGAGCATTCCGTGCACTTTAATTCACCACCAAACATACATTGGGGCACTTTGGTGTGGCCCCCTCTTTGTTGGCCCTCTTTGAGGTGTTACATAAAAAAACAAAGCCAAGTTTTAATTTCAAAGAAGCAGTGTAGGCGTTAATAGCCATTAAAGGCAAGCACCTGCTCCTCACTTATTTATTTTGGCCATATTGAAGCTTTAAGGGCTTATTTTAATTATCTTTTTGCACTGTGTTTTTCACACAGAGTGAGAGTGGCCATGTCAGTACTTTATTCGTAGAGTATAATCCAGATTGTTTTTACCAGAGAACTCTGGGGGGAATTCCCAGACGCAAATTGATGGACATAATAATGTTTGGCATTCATTGTGGGCATTGTGTCTGGGAAAACAGTTGGGTCATTGAGTCATTTACTGAGGTTTGTGTTTTTTCATGTATGTGTATTACTGTTGGATTACTCTATGTGGCAAACATTCGGTAGTTTTAATCAGAATCTGATCTCTGATATACTTGCTGTGTATGCTATTATCAATATGACTGCATTCAACAGTGATACCCTTGTGATTCTCTTTAAAGGGAATCTGTTTTTAAGTCATAATGTTTTCCTAATATTTAATAGCCAAAAAAAAGATGTGGGCTTGTCTTTTAAAATTTACATTTAACTAAAATACTTGCTCAACACCCCTAACTGCTGGCTTCAGGAAGAATCAATAGCCTCCTTTTTTTTACATTTTTAAGAAACCAAATTTATGTTTAATTTAAAAACAAACAAAAAAAAACTTTTTGTTATCTTAAAACAAAACAAATATTTTTTTCAATGTAATAAACAAATATAAATTTTCTAGGAAAGCTAAGAGAAAAAAGAAAGAGAAAAAAAGCTTTTTGTTAACTTATACAGAATGTTTTTTAAACAAATTTAAAGGATACATTTTATTTTAAAAGGAAACTTTTTGTTATCAGAACAGAAAATGTTCTTTTAAAAACAAAACCATTGTGTTATTTTTATATTGAACATTTACTTTGTACATTCATTAAAAAAAGCACAAGAATGATATACGTGGTGTCAGTTTACTATACATGTTCTACTATAGTACATGTTCAATGGGATAGCTAGCAACACTGACACTATAGGGTTATCAACCACATTATTTTGCAGACAATACATGCTGCAAGGGAGAATGCACCCCATGTGAGGGGGTATGGATGGCCTGAGGGTTTACTTACGTTAAACATTGCAGCATTTTGGGTTACACAAGAAAAGCAAAGTATTTATTTTTCACACATGGCACCCTTATAGTTAGTCAGAGGCATGGCACCTTGGTTGGGAAACACTGATCTAGTGTAATACTAGCAATGTATTGAAACATATTTAGCACTAACTGCACCATAATCATCTTTGTCATGACATTAGTAAAGGTGTGGTACTGTATACTAAACTGAATGGAACAATGTAGCTCTCTCACTTGACCCGCTCCTTTCTAAACCACGTGGTTTCTAGACACTGCAGGAAGGGGAAAAATGGGATCCCTCTCAGATTGCCCCGGCGCCATGGTTGTCTGGCGCTCTCCCACAGCACCCCTGAGCTGGGCATTGGTATGAATTGTCCTCGGCTTGTGTATTAATGATTAAACACTACATTTGGATACATTCATTCAATACACATCATACAGGGGTACAGTACATGCATTGTATGGAACTATTAATATCCGTCAACCCTCTGCCTGTGTAGTACCACATTTGAACAAACCATAGATTACTATGCTATTAACACTCTACATTCCCTCTGTCGGCGTGTTCATACAGTAGCACAATATAAAATTTGAATAAACTAGACAGAGCCATTAACACCCCATCAGGGTTAGACCTAAGTCATAATGACAGCAATTCCAGAAAACATGCCAATTGTAGTTAAGAGCATTGGTGAATGGCAAGAAGTGGATAAAGCTTAACGCAAACAAACGCAAACAAATCAAACCCTGGTGAGCTCATTTCCAATCAATACCTGATATTCCATATTCAACACGCCCTGTGCCTTTATTTTGTTTATTGCGCAATTAAATCAAATTAAATTAAATTGAATACACTACAGTACATTATGTTCAAGACACTTCAAAATAATGCTGCACAAACACGTAAACTGCAGTGCTTAATTGACATTCCTATTGAATCTCAATTCCTTGTTTTTTTAAATATTAAATTTTTTATTATTATTATTATTTTGGGGTGATAATATGTACTGTAGAACTAGAGTAGTTTGTGTGCATGTGCAATAATTCAATTGAACTCATGTGCACAACCCCACAACGGTGTAACTACAGAACAAAACAGCCTTTAAGTAACGGGAAGCAAGCTTTATTAAATATTGTTATAAATCATTAATTGATCCAATAACAATACCACAACCCCTCACACGTCATTAGCAATGTACACTTACTTTAATAAATATCTAATCATTTACAGAGACTGTGTCTGGTATTTGTCTTCTGTTTTCTAGCATTGAAAGAATGTGTGGGAGGAAGAGCTGGTTATGGGTGTCTTAAAAAACAACTGGCACTTTTCGTTTTCAGTACTATACAGAATGTGCATGACTGTAGCAATAGCCTCAGAATACATTGAATTTAGCTTCCCTAAACACCAGCATCCCCTATCGTTAATTCAAAAACTATGGAAGCAGCAAGACACCACTGGGCAGACGTGGCAATGAGGTCAAGACTTGCAATGAACCGTCAGGCTGCAAGCTCTAAGTAGCGAGGTGGATCCCAGTGGCTGTAGCTAGGCAGACCTAGTAATACTGTACACAGTCAGGAGTATTGAGGTGAAGGATCAGGTAGGCATACAGTAAGTTAAAGCAGGCAGCAGGCAGGTAGAGTGGTCAGGCAGGCACAGGTCAGAGCAGACAGGTCATTAGTAGCAGGATACAAAGAGTAACAGCAGCCAAACAAACTAGTTGATCCGGCAAAGGACAGGAGGAAAGGGCTAGGATTAAATAGGAAGGAAGGGTGTGTGTCAGTGAAGGCTAATCTGGATCAGCTGAGTGAAGAAGCAGCAGCAGCATTAGCATTAGCAGCAGTTGCTCAAAGGCACTCCGAGGCAGTGGAACTATACACGTTCTGATCTAGCTTGCTACCAGAGATGCTGCCCTGGGCAGCAGAGGCCACAGGCTCAAGTCCCACCAGGCCTAACATTGTCTAAAATTGTGGTCATCTAATAGCAACATGGTCTGGTATTGTGGAGTGATTCAAAGCATAGAACCTCAACTCTTGTTGACAGTGAAAATAACCAAAACATCTTTACAGTATTTACTGTAGCTTTAAATGTGTTCCTCAGCTAGCTGACTATATGTCTGTACAAGTTTACTAAATATAAGTTATTTGGGATTTGGGATGCAATAGAATTCACAAGTTAAAGATATATTTCTGAAAAGGGAGCTTTGCTGATTCAATTGATACCAAATATTACAGGTTGGTTTATGTTACATATCAAATACATATTTCACTTTCAAAGATTAAAGTTACCCCTAAAAAGATAGTGTAGGTGTCAACACGTGTATTGTAATAATACAAATGAAACAGTGAAGGTGGAATCCTTCTAGGTGTTATAGAAAGAACGTTATGGAGTATTTTTATACTCAGGCATTTTTTTATTAAAAAAACTATTTTCTCTCCCCACGCCAAAAAAATGTCATTAGAGATTGATGAGGGGACATGCCATGAAGGTGGTATTATTCATATTCCAATGCAGGGGGTTTTAGGCTTAAAACCAAACATTTGGGGATATGAAATTAGAATTCAACAAAGAGAGTTTTAACACTGTGACACGTGAATTCTCATATTTCCAATGTAAGACCCTTTGAGAAACCTAATATGTGGCAATGTATGTTATGAAGTTATGTTTGTTTTGTACAATCATTTTTATGAAACTTTCTGCATATTATAATGTATGTTTTTTTGGTAACATTATTTCCTGTAACCAAGCACAGTGCTACTTTTGTATATTAAATCCAAAATGTAAGAAGTATTGTCTTTGGGCCCTAATTTAACTTTGCAGGTTTTTAAAGATAGTAACTGCAATTTCAGACACATTTTGCCAGACTAGGTTTTTGTGTGTTACTCATATTTTTTTTTCTGTTGTCCAGAGACCAAAAACTCTGCCAGGTAAGAGTTGAAACATTTTTTGGTGGTGGCATCGAATGAAGGTTTATTGCGACAGAATGAGGGGAGATATTATCCAATTTAGGGGCCCAGCAGGGAGCTACAGTAAGTGAGTCAGCTTGGTATCTGTGTTTATTAACTCTTGTCACATACAAGTCACTTGCTTACAGGTGTGCCTTTCATGACAAAATGGTGGCATAGCAGAGGGATAATAATTAGAATTGTATTGTATTGTATGTCTTTATTTAGATAGCGCCATAAATGTACATAGCGCTTCACAGTAGTGATTCATATCATATAAATAACAAATAATATAAATAACAGATCATGGGAATAAGTGCTTCAGACATACTGTAAAAGTAACATTAAGGAAGGAGTCCCTGCTCCGATGAGCTTACAATCTAATTGGTAGGTAGGAAGAACATACAGAGACAGTAGGAGGGAATACTAGTAAGTGCGTCTGCAGGGGGCCAAGCTTTATGTGTCATGTGTCTGTGATTATCCAGTGCTACTCAAATGCTTCTTTAAGCAGATGTGTCTTAAGGTGAGTCTTAAAGGTGGATAGCGAGGGGGCTAGTTGGGTATTGAGGGGAAGGGCATTCCAGAGGTGTGGTAGAAAGTGAGAAAGGTTTAAGGCGGGAGAGAGCTTTAGATACAAAGGGGGTAGAAAGAAGACATCCTTGAGAAGAACTCAAGAGTCGGGATGTTGCATAGCGAGAAATTAGGGCTGAGATGTAAGGAGGGACAGAAGAATGTAAAGCTTTAAAAGTGAGCAGGAGAATTGAGTGTGAGATACGTGATTTAATCGGAAGCCAGGAGAGGGATTTCAGGAGGGGAGATGCGGAGACAGATTTAGGAAAGAGTAGAGTGATTCTGGCAGCAGCGTTTAGGATAGATTGTAGAGGAGACAGGTGAGAGGTAGGAAGGCCGGACAGCAGGAGGTTGCAGTAATCGAGACGTGAGAGAATGAGGGCCTGAGTCAGAGTTTTAGCAGTTGAGTAACAGAGGAAAGGGCGTATCTTTGTGATATTGCGGAGGCAAAAGCGTCAAGTTTTAGAAACGTTTTGAATATGAGATGAGAATGAGAGTGAGGAATCAAGTGTAACCCCTAGGCAGCGTGCGTGGGCTACTGGGTGAATGATCGTATTTCCAATAGCAATGTGGAAGGAGGTAGTAGGGCCAGGTTTGGGAGGAAGTATAAGGAGCTCTGTTTTTGCCATGTTAAGTTTCTGTCGGCGGATGGCCATCCAGGATGATATTCCAGAGAGGCATTCAGAAACTTTGGTCTGTATAGCAGGTGTAAGGTCAGGGGTTGAAAGGTAAATTTGTGTGTCATCAGCATAGAGGTGATATTTAAACCCAAAAGATGTGATTAGGTCACCTAGAGAGAGTGTGTAGAGAGAAAAGAGAAGGGGTCCCAGGACAGAGCCCTGGGGTACCCCCACAGAGAGATCAATAGAGGAGGAGGAGGTGTTAACAAAAGAGACACTGAAGGTACGATGGGAGAGGTAAGAGGAGATCCAGGATAAAGCTTTGTTCCGAATACCAAGAGTATGGGAATGTGAAGGAGAAGAGGGAGGTCCACGGTGTCGAATACTGCAGAGAGGTCGAGTAATATGAGCAGAGTGTAATGACCTCTGTCTTTGGCAGCGTGGAGGTCGTCAGTTATTTGAGTGAGGGCTGTTTCAGTAGAGTGAGCAGTGCGGAAGCCAGATTGTAGAGGGTCTAGGACAGAATAGGTGTTGAGAAAGTGTAGCAATTGAGAGAATACGAGACGTTCAAGGAGTTTGGAGGCAAAAGGCAGGAGGGAGACAGGTCGATCGTTAGAAGGACAGGTAGGGTCAAGCTTGCTGTTTTTTGAGTAATGGTATGACTGTTGCATGCTTGAAGGATGATGGAAAGGTACCAGAGTAGAGGGAAGAGTTAAAGATCTGTGTGAGCATAGGGATTATAGAAGGAGCAAGAGGTTTTAGGAGATGGGAGTGAATGGGATCAAGAGGGCAAGTGGTATAGGGAGAAGAGGGGATCAGCAGTGACACATCCTCCTCCGAGATAGCGGAAAAAGTGTCAAGAAAGGCAGGAGGAGAGTTGGGAAGCATTGTGGGATGGGTGGAGGCAACAGATGGGATGTTCTGCCGTATGGACTCCACCTTTTCCTTAAAAAAGTCAGCAAAGTCCTGAGGTGAGATGGAGGAAGAAGAGGAGGCAGCTGAGGGTGGTCTGAGTAGAGAGTCAAAGACAGAAAAGAGACGGGTGGGTTAGACTTGTGTATTAGTGATAAAAAGTAGGTTTGTTTAGCTTGAGAGAGGGCAGAGTTGAAACAGGATAGCATAAATTTGTAGTGAATGAAGTCTGCGAGCGTATGAGATTTCCTCCAGAGGCGTTCAGAGGAACGAGTGGAGGAACGCAGCATGCGTGTGTGGGAGTTTAGCCAGGGTCTGGGGTTAGAAGGGCGAGGACGGCAGAGAGAAAGCGAGGCATGAAGATCAAGAGAGTAAGATAAGGCAGAGTTGTAGTTCCTGACCAGGTTGTCAGGGTCTGAAGCAGAACTGAGAGAGGAGAGGGAGGAGCGTAAAGTGGAATCAAGAGCTGGTAGGTTAATAGAGCGCAGGTTTCTGCATAAACGAGGGTGAGATGGAGATGGAGATGGAGAGAAGCGAGAGAGAGAAAATGAGATGAGGTGATGGTCAGAGAGAGGAAAAGGGGAGATGGAGAAGTCGGAGAGAGAGAAGTTTTTAGTGAAAACCAGGTCTAGGTAGTGTCCATCCTTGTGGGTGCTGGCTTCAGTCCACTGTTGAAGGCCAAAAGAAGAGGTTAGAGAAAGAAAGCGGGAAGCCCAAGGGAGAGAGGGGTCATCAATGTGGCAATTGAAGTCCCCAAGGAGAAGAACAGGAGAGTCTGAGGAGAGAAAGAAAGAGAGCCAGGATTCAAAGTGAGAGAGAAAGGCAGAAGGGGGATGAGTAGAGGAAGGTGGGCGATAGATGACCACCACATGGACCAGGAGAGGAGAGAAGATCTGGACTGTGTGAACCTCAAAGGAGGGAAAAGCAAGATAGGGGGGAATAGAAACTGTTCGGTAGCGGCAGAGAGAGGAGAGCAGAAGCCCCATGCCTCCACCCCTGCCACCAGGGCGTGGAGTGTGGGAGAAGGAAAGGCCACCATAGGAGAGGGCAGCTTCCAGAGCAGAGTCAGTCTGAGTGAGCCAGGTCTCAGTTATGGCAAATAGGAGCAGGGAGTGAGAGAGAAAGAAGTCATGCACAGAGAGGAACTTGTTAGATAGGGAGCGAGCATTTCAAAGGGCACAGGAGAAAGGGAGAGAGGAGGGAGGGTGGCAGGGGATGGGTATGAGGTTGGAGGGGTTAACACCAGAAGGAGTAGAAGTTGCATGTGGAATGTGAGGACGAGAGCAAGTAGAAATAAGGCAGGGACCAGGATTGGGAGAGATATCCCCAGAAGCAAGGAGGAGAAGCATGGACAGAAAGAGAATGTGTGAGGATGATTTGTAGGGGTGTGTTTTAGTGCAGGAGGTATAGCTGTGTGGTGACAGAGGGTGCAGGTAAGAAAGGAGTTCATGTGAACTGAGAAGTGGGGAAGTAAGGAGAGATGGCGAAATATGAATAGAGTTAGAGACATGATGAGGCTGGTGGAAGGAAGTGCATAATTTGAAAATAAGTAAGGTCACAGCAAATATAAAAAGTAAAGGCGGCATTACAGCAATAGTAATATGTTGAGATGTGCAGTCTGGGATGATATCCTCCTTTCCAGCGTAGATCAAATGCAGGAATCAGAAGCAGTAGATTGTGTCCACTTTTTCCACTTCTTTTTGAACTTCCTTTTTTAAACTTCCATACTACTGTACTTTAAAGAATTGGGATGTTTTTACCTAAATTGAACTAAATAGACAGCAGGGTAGGATGATTGCAGGACAGACAGACAATTTGAGATGTTTTTACCTAAATTGAACTAAATAGACAGCAGGGTAGGATGATTGCAGGACAGACAGACAATTTGAGATGTTTTTACCTGAGAAAAGACAAGACAAGAGATGAGATGAGAAGCAGATCAATGTCCCCAACTTCCTTTTTTAAACTCCATACTACTCTAAAGATTTCTACTTAAAAGCATTTCTGCTTAAGAGCAAAGGCTGTTGTCAATATTAGAGCTTTTAGGGTTATATTTATTCCTGTGATACAATCTAAATACTAACATTGACTAACCGGTGTGAGTCTTGAGAGAGAATAAAGCTCAGTACTTTTTTATAAACATAAAAGCAGACCAGTTTTGTTCCCTTCCTTTGTTTTTCTCTATCTATCTTTTTATTTTCTGCAAGCTTAATGAACGTAACTACTGTATCCACACGCCAGTCAAAAGAAACTCTCATGAGCTCATTGTAAGAAAATAAATACTTTGGGAAAAAACAGACGAGCTGATTCAAGCCTTGTAAGATGACAATGCCAAACACAATGATACTCTGTGCCAGAGCAGTGTAGCAGAGGGCGGCTAAAACCTGGAAATTACCCCTGGGTCAAGGGACCCAGGACTATTATATTATGATGACTCCAGCAGTTCCAACCCTACCAGAGCCCTGGATATATACATTCAAACTGCTCTCAAGCACCTGGGACTGGTAGCTCATACAAAGTCATGGGAAAATGTGTTCACTCCCAATTAAGCGATTACTATACGAAAACAAACTTCCCTAGCCAATTCGAATCTGGCTTTCACCCCAAACACTTCACAGTAACTACCCTGCTAAAAGTTTGCAATGCGATCCAGTGATGAATGGAACTGGAACAACTCACTGGTGCAATATTACTAGATTTTGCAAAGGCTTTTGATACTGCTGATCAAGTTATCTTGCTTAATAAACTCCAGTGCTCTGGAATAGGGAAGCATGCTTTAAACTGGTTTAATTCCTACCTATCAGGTAGATCCCAACATGTGTCTATCTCAGGCTCTAGCTCTAACTCCAACCCCTTGCATATCACTAGTGGTGTCCCGAAAGGCTCAGTTCTGGGGCCCTTACTCTCCTCAGTTTTATCAATGACCTTCCTACAGAGGGAGCTTCAATACACATGTATGCAGATTACACAATCTTATATTCACACAGCCCTAGCCTATCCAACCTTGAACACATACTTCAATCTGACTTTTTGAGACTTGAAAATTAGATTTCCCAAAACAAAGTGTTTTTAAACACTGACAAGACTGTAACAATGGCATTTGGGACCAAGGCTACATTTTTAAAGTGTCCAATGACTGAGCTCCAGATCAGAACCAACGCTAATACCACCCTAACTCCTGTTACTAGTTTTAAATACTTGGGCATATGTTTTGACTCCCATTTAACATTTGGGATGCACATTGATACCCTGACATCCAAAACGTATGCCAAACTAGGTGTACTTTACGGGAACAAATCCTCCCTAAGGGCCTCATGCAGAGAGCATAGAATTTTAAAAATGGCGAATTTCATAAAAAGTAGCTTTTTTGGAGAGTTTTATTCTCCATATGCAGAAAAGTGCGAATTCTGCTATGTTTAACATGGATGCGTGTGGCGAGTTTAAATTGGCGAGATGCGCGCTTCAGAAACGTGTAAAAACAAATTCGCGCCTTTTTTTTCCCCTTTACTATAGGCGGCGAGCGCCATCTTGCCATATTTTCGTGGCGCGGCAAAAATGCGAGAATCGCGCCTTTTTTTGGCGCGAACAGCCGCTACTTGCCGTTCGCACCTCTCTGCATTCGGAGAGTTTTAAAAATGGCGCGATGGAGGTTCTCGCCAGCCGCGAGGCGAGTTTTAAACATAGAAATAAAAAAATGGCGCGTTTTTCGCAACTCGCCATTTTATGCCGTTTTCTGAAGGAAATTGAACAAAAAATGGCGAGTTTTGAAATAACGATGCTCTCTGCATGAGGCCCTCAGTCTGCTGGTCAGAAAGCATATCACACAGCAGATGCTAATGCCAATTATCAACTATGGGGACATAGTATATGGCTCGGCACCCCAAACCCACCTTAGCAAACTTGATATCCTCCACAATTCAATATGCCCTTTTGTTCTCCAATACAACTACAACACACATCACTGTGAAATGCTGAAATAACTAGATTGGTCATCACTTGAGTTTAGGCGCAAAGTTCTTATTTCCTGTCTTGCCTTCAAATACTTTTTGGGCAAGCTACCCGTCTATCTGCTCCTCACCCTTACCACATGCAGCACTTATCATCTGAGGTCTGACTCCAAAAGACTGTTCATGGTCCCAAGGTTCAGCAAAGTATCTGGCCGCTCCTTCTCTTACCATGCACCCCAAAACTGGAACAATCTACCGGAGACTCTCACAGCCACCACCAGTTTAAGTTCATTCAAAACTAAAGCTGTTTCACATTTTTATCTGGTCTGTAACTGTTGCATACGCCTATAATATATATTATTTTTAACTGTGCATGCAAAGTCTTGTATATAATGTATATCCTGTTCACTTATGTAACATGTATTTGTAACCATGTATTATTTGTCCTCATAACTCTATGTCCAGGACATAATTGAAAATGAGAGGTAACTCTCAATGTATTACTTCCTGGTAATATTTTTATAAATAAATAAATGAGGTTTCAGCTCATCACCTAGTTTCAGAAAGAGGAGAGACAGGCTGCGAGATATGCTATGGAGCATGAAGCAGTGAGATACTGTATGCTGTAGAAAGTGAGTATGCATGAGAGTTCAGCTGTTCCAGACCCCTTGTAGAGCATTTCTCTAACCTGGAGAAAGATGGAGATCTGGAAACTTTCCTGCGTAGAAGCGGAAAGTCCTGCTCGTGCAGACTCTCCCTTACAAATCAAGTAGGGACATGTACTGCACCGACACACTTTATTCGAGCAAATACCCAGTATGTACCTGGCAGATACCTGGAATGCGCCGCTCCTCACCTCTGACAAGCCCCGTTGCGTTTGCCTTCCCAGCCTGGGTTCATGCCTGGCTGACGGGCGGCTGATCTGTTAAATGATAATGATTAGGATTTAATAGGCTGCAATGCTTCGCGTGTCTACCAGATGGCATAAATTCATGAATTATAATGCAGTATATATATATATATATATATATACTGTGCAGTATTGCAGCCAGCGGGAATAAAATGCTTCAATCCCTGCCTGGAAAATACCTCAATGCACTCGGGCAGAAAACAGTCACAAACCTCAATACACCCGGGTATACCCGAATTCGTGGGACTAGCCGAGCTCGAATAAAGTGTGTCGCCAGTGTATGTGGAAAAAAGCCACCTTGCAGCAGGTGTCTGAGTGAGCACTCCATTCGCCCACAGGGAGATTCTCTCGGATATCAAAAAGAAAAAAACAATGAAGACGCGCACCGGAGGTAAGTTGTAATTAGATGTATTTAAAAAAAACACACAAAACACACAACAATCTTACATAAATAAATGTAAATAATAGTAGGCACAACACTGCGTTCTGAGCAGCAGGGGTCCATAGATGGAATTCCGTAAGGACTTAGTGCACCGAGTCCCCGGACTACAACTAGCAATGCCAGAAACAGCAAGGGCATACACACGTCACAGCAAAAGATGCAAGAACGGGATGATGTCAGAGTTGAGATATGCTGCGTGGCAACGTAACAGCAATACCCCACGCTCAACATGCTTCATCAGGGGGTAGTGTAACTATAGTAAGTCCTCACATATATACCCAAAGCAAGATACTTAATCAATTAGTGAGTTTATTGAAAACTGTGAATATACATAATCTAATACACATGATCCCAATACACATAATCAACATGAAAATGCAATTTCATCAAGAGAGAGCACAATACTCATTTGTATAAAGTGCCAAAGTGCATGGTCAAGTACATGGGAGAAAAAAGATTGTCAAAATAAACACTAATAATGTGAACAAAGTGTTTATATAATCAAAAAGTGGTACTTTCCAGCATGGGTTTGAAAAAACTTGCATGCAACATCAGCTGCCTCGTGAACAGTGGGAAACGTATCCAACACCCAGATTGAACAAAAGAGCCTTTCACATCTTTGCTGATCTTCCAGTACACATCAACCAAGATTATGAGGCCATCAAAGCTATGCTACTACACCATTTTAATATTACCCCTGAAATCTACCGGCAGAAGTTCATAGCCCTGCAACACAGTTCTACTGCTGCCTTCTGAGCTGGTGGGATGCCTGTGCAAACAATGTGTTAAGCAATTTTGAACACTGTGCCCACTGGACGTGAGAGCATGTCTGAAGGACAGTGGTCCTAAGTCAATCACTGAGGCTGGCAAATTTGCAATAGGACCCCAGCAGTTAACAATAGAGTAAAAGGATGAAAAGGGGGTAATGCTGGAGAAGCCCCATGACCTTCTGTTACACCTACAGAGGCTTCATTTCAAGGAGTGGTTGGCCTACCAGTGCAGGGGGATACCAATTGTGTTTTGCCTGCAACAAGCGGAGGCATATCAGCACTGCCTCCCTAGAAAATAAGAAGCCTGCAACTGCCTCTGGAGGGGATAGCCCCTCAGGAGTATGCTCAGGTGTCCATGTGGTGTCCGGGGTGCAGGAAAACAGAGGTGACCACTTGAAGCAAGACAGTATGGCAGAAACTCACTCACACTGCAAGAGTCAGGTGCTACAGTTGTCCCAGTGTGTCCTCCGAGTGGTGGGGCCTGAAAAAATCCTTTCTAGGTGGACTCTGCCTTTGGAGGTGACCAGAGAGGCCAGCCATGATTTTCCAGTTGCAAAGGTGTAACTGAATTGGGGACCTGGGCAGGGTGTGAGGGTGTGCCGAGATGGGAATATTTTTTTATTTTCCTGCTAATGTGTTGCTGTTAAATGATCTTGGGCAGATAATTACCTAGTATGAGACAACTGTAACCCAACAAGCTCAGGAACCCAGGTTGCTGTTCCAGGCTCTGATGCACAATGGGGACCATAGAAGGGTGACTAACAGGGGTTATTTAGAAGTGGGGGGACTGTGGTAACCTTCCATTATAATCCATCATCACCGACCAGACGGTCACAGGGAGGCCTGAGGAGATGATTGAGGGGGGTGGTACTAAAGTGGCCGGCAGAGGATTGAGGGGATATATTACTAATTTTAGGGACCCTGTGGAGAGATAAGTAAGTCAGGTAGGGGTGATATACACAAGTCACGTGCTCACAGGTGTGCCACTCATGAAAGCTACTATAATGTACTTCTTATAATTAAGTTGTTCTATTATTTAGCAGTGGTAAGCATATCTTCTCTCCTTTAACATTTTTTTTAAATGATTTTTAAGCAAAGGATGAGCAGGAAATTGGTTGATGAATTTGAAATAAAATACAAAAACAGCATCCAGTTTTTCAATGCAAGTACATTTGAACAGAAACTTTATATTCCTTAACCTTATGAGGGAGTGTGCTATGAGAGACTATGAAAAGCAACAATAAAATGTAGATAAACAAGCAAAATAAAAATAACCAAGTGTAAGAGATGTGTGCAGATGTATGAAAATGGAGACTGTTTTAGGGTGAAATTATATCTTGGCTTTATTGAGCCTGTTCCTTTATCCAGGCGAAACATACAAAAACAACAAAATATCAACCGCCCTCCCCCCCCCCCCTTTGCAAGGGCGAACTTACTTCCCCAGACCCTATCTGCAGGACTGGAGGGATATTCACATAACCAGCCTACAGTATCACCCCAAAATCTCAGGATGTACATTAAGCAGGTGGCCCTCCATGTCAGTCTCTGGCAGGTTCCTGGGTCCTCTGTGTCCATGAAAAATAGGTCTCTGGGTGTCTTGATCTCAGCACAGCCTTTGTGCTCAAGACTGTGTCTGTGTGCAGACTTCTCTGTTCTCCTTCTGTCAGACGAAATTTTTGCTAAGGAATCTCTGTCCGGTGTTTCACATGTAGCACATTTACCCCCACCCTTTCGGAGATACATGTTGCAACTACTAGGTGTTGTTGTGTGGCGTACCTGTGAGGGTCCAGGAGAGCTGAACTCTAGTGGAGATCAGGAAAGGCTTTTGATGTCATCTGAGATTCCTCAGGTGTTCAGCGCCTCCAGTTGTGGTGAGCTCCAGAGTTTCCAGAGTCAGCCCCCACTAAAAAACAGATCCCCCCCCCTGCTCAAATGGACTGAACACTCAAGCAGGAGTATATAAAAGCAAAGGGGTTTATTGTTGTGGCAGTCCCTGCAGTTGATCTTATACAGCGGTGCATGATGGACAGAGGATCCCAGGCCTCTGGATGGTGCATGTTCACTGAGTCTGGGCTTAAGATCTTTCATGGCCAGTCAGCCACGAGGGCTGACTGTCCTCTCCCCTCGCAGTTGTGAGGAGAGGGTACTCACATCAACTCCTTAGGAAAGAGTGAAAAAGACTGACTAACCAATTTGCACTTCCTCCCTGAGGACCAGAAGGGGAGGGCACAGGTTCTGTACCATGATAGGCTACACACAGATTCCTATGTCACAACCACTTTGGTCACTCAGGGAATCAGAATGAGAGGGGTCAAAAGCCCACAGGATTGCCTGCCACAGCCTGTAGCTATCAGGGCTTACATGACAGGAGGCAGCGATGCCACCTGGACCAGCCCCGTTACACTCACGGCTTTTTGTTACAGAGCTCTCATTAGTCCAGGTAGAGACTAATTAATTGAGTGGCTGCAATTAACTATTTCTCTGCTGGATTCTCAGAGCTCTTAGGCTGCTTTATTTAAACAAGGACAAGTTCCTGTTACATACCTCCCCTGTTTGTGGGAAGCTCGGGCTTGCCACAGCTAAAGCCCATCCTTCCACTCTCACTCGAGATATCTCTGCGGCTCGAATGAGAGTGAATGGAGGAAGAGAAACCTTAGTCCTGCTGGGATTGTAGCCATTTCCCCAGGTCAGTAATGTCTCCTCAAGAAGGTGATTGAGCTCAGCACTCTTCAGTCACTCGAGGAGGACTTTTCCCAAGCACAGTCTTTCTTCAGACCGCTTGGTCCTGTATTTTACCCTGAGTCGGGCGATCCTTTTTTCCCCGAGTTTAGAGACACCACCTAAATTGGGTTCTGTAGCCATATTTACGGGTGGTTCCAGCTGGGTGGAGTTTTTGTCCATACCTATGGACTCCTGTGGCATCTCAGTTTGGTAGTTCCCTAGTGTTGTACCTGTAGAGGTGTGAACACCGACACAGTTCTGCCTCAATCTAGCTAAAGACTGTGGGGCCGATTCGCTAAGCTCCGTTAAGTGGCTTTAAGAGCGCAAAGTACCCTTTAAGCCTGATAAGGCTGCAGTGAGATTCACTAAGCAGTGATAACTGCGCTTTATCGGTCTTAAAGGGGCTTTTTTTTTTCCTCGGCGCAAAATGCGCACGATCAGCCTATTGCGCTGATTTTTGCCAGTACTACCGATTCACTAAGCAGCGCTAAGTGAATCGGCCTTAAAAAATGCGCCAAACAAACTCGCCAGCTAAAGGCAGGCGCAAAAGGAGCTGGACTTAGAAAAAATTTCATTGTTTACCTTTTTGCTGGCACACCATCCATACAACAGGCCCGCGGGGGTGTCCGGGGGTCCCTGCGGGGGTTTCCGGGGGTCACCGCGGGCATCTGGGGGCGTCCGGGGGTCCCCGTGGCCATCCGCAGGCCTGCGGTACCAATGGTGTGCCCCCCAAAATTAAACAATACTCTAAAAAAATACCCCCGTCCCCTAACACATACACTACATTAATGGGCAAAATTACTATTATCCACACATGGATAATAATGCATTTGCCCATTAAATATACATTAATCACACAAAAAACATTAAATACATTTTGTACTCACCCTTGTCCGGCACCCACAATGAAGGCCACCCATATCTTTCTCCCCGTCCATACACTGGGGTGCTGAAAAATATACACAATAAGAAAAAGAGCCAAAATAATGTCCCCTAACCCCTTAATGATATTAGCGGTTATTAACCGCTACAGTCATTAAGGGGTTAAGCCACCCTGACCCGATACCCACCCTTCACCCATTTATTTGTACAGTGGCTTCATCATGTATATTTATATATATATATATATATATATATATTTATATATACAGTGGCGGCTACATTTAATCTAAAACGGCTGCATTTGCGGGTATTTTTAACCCGCGGACGGCGTGCGGCTATTTTCGGCCGGTTTTCCCGCGCCTCGGGCGCTTTCAATGATAAACGCCATTAGCGCTTATCTATTGAAGTGGCCGCTGCGCGGGAAACTCCGATTCAAATCGGAGGAAAGCCCCGCGGTTAGCTCGCATTGTACCCGGCAAGCTTTAGACTAAAGCTGTCCGGGACAGTATATATATATATATATATATATATATATATATATATATATATATATATATATATATATATATATATATTATAATATATATATTAGAATATATAGATATATATATATATATATATATATATATATATATATATATATATAAATATATATATATATATATATATATTTATATATTGTGACAGAAACCAGGGGATGGTAATAAATTCCATATATAGGGCTCCCAGGATACTGAACAGTTTCTATCCTGTCTGGCCTGGGAGTGCAGCCTTATAATACATGCACTCCATCCCACAGTTTTGGGCAAGCGCTGGAACTGAGGGATTTCTGTCACCTGTCATGCTAATTAGAAATCAGGTATGTAAGACTGATTTCCTGTTTGCTCTTGTCTCTTCTCCAGAGCCTGGAAGGCTGCTGAACACAGTGGGGAGAAGCCCCTTCCCCACACAGGTTCAATTGTTCTATTCATTTGGCTAACTCTGCAAAAGTACCTTGTTTTGTTGTTGGAAAGTGGAAAAGCCACTTCCACCCTGAGTTAGGGAAATCTAAGTTAAGTTATCGCTCAGGTGAGCAGCTTTTGTTTTGATGTGTTTTGTTGTATGCACTGTGGCAGTCTCAGTGCCTGGGACTGAATAAACCAGGCACAGCCTGTTTAAAGGAACAGTACGTGACGCCTCCTCATTTAACCTACCCCAAAAGACCGTGTTCTAACCGTCCCGGACAAGCAGCGGAGCCCCGGAGTAAGCTGTTTGTCACAATATATATATATATATATATATATATATATATATATATATATATATATATATATATATATATATATATATATATATACTGTATACGCATGATTAACCAATATTCAAATAAATACTGTACATGGCCAAATACAAATCTCTCCAAATATCAAACAGCACCAAGTAAAATCAGTATCTAAGAAATCCAAATACAAACACTGAATTTGACAATGTGTACATGATATAATTAATCTTTGCATTATGTATACTATGTCAACCAATGCTCCAAATCAAATACACTAATCCAAACAAGAAACAAATACAATCATTAAAGAAAAACAAAGCATCAACACAATTAAATTACCATCAATTAATCCAATCACCAATCAATTACAATTCAAATCAATTACACACTTCAAATCCTACAAGCAAACCATTGTGAAAAATAATCTATGTCAAAGTAACCATCAAAATAAACCTATCTTCCAAAAATAAGCCAATACAATAATCTATAGCAAACAGCCTTCAACTAAACATTTGCACAAATGAAATGTACATTAGCAACACATATTTACACAAAGCAATAAATTGCAATTCCAATAAACATCCAAACAAGGCAAGCCAACAAGTTTTTATTATACCTGTATGTATGTCCATCTATAGTTTACAGACATAAATACAGGTGCAATAAAAGAGCATGAAAAACAATTGAATCACATTCAAAATCAAAATACAATACAACCACTGATTTGTCCTGTACGTATGTATATCCATAGTGACATACATAAATTCAGGCCAAATAAATGGACATAAAAAAAAAATGGAGGTCAGGAAAATAAATCCAAAAAAACTATAAAATAAAAATAAAATACATTTATTTTGTTTACTTACCATTAGATGAACCACTCACAGCAATCAAGGGGAACCGGAAGCAATGGAACAGCTAATCCAACAACAGGAACCAGGTAACCATAAAATAAAAAAACCATTACAATCCACAAGTGTCTGTATCTTCTTTCTTCAATTTGTAATCCATAGTGGGGGTCTTCTCCGTCTTCTTCTGTCTTCTTCTGTCTTCTTCCGGGGTCTTCTTATCTTCATCCGCCACGCCCTGGTCTTCTTTCTTCATAGGAGGTCTTTCCTCCTCGGCGTCTAGCCTCAAAATGAGATGACATAGGCTTTTATAGGCCTATGACGTCACATTTTCGGCATATGGTTCTCACGGTCCTGGGCCGTGAAAACCATGTGTTTTGGCCGACAAAAATAAAATGATGACGTCATTTAAAGGCAATGAAAGCACAGCCAATCAGAATTGCGATGCTTCAATTGCCTTTAATATGACGTCATGAAAAGAAAGATTTCCGGCCTCACATGGTACGGTAGCCAATCAGAGCGTGGGGAATACATCCCAACTCTGATTGGCTCAAGTACCATGTGACAGGCTTTCAATAACATCACATCCGTTCTCCCCAAATCCTCTGTCACATGTCTACTTGAGCCAATCAGAGTTGGGATGGAGTTGTATTGTATTGTATTGTATTGTATTGTATTGTATTGTATGTCTTTATTTATATAGCGCCATAAATGTACATAGCGCTTCACAGTAGTAATACATGTCATATAAATAACAAATAATATAAATAACAGATCATGGGAATACGTGCTTCAGACATACTGTAAAAGTAACATTAAGGAAGGAGTCCCTGCTCCGAGGAGCTTACAATCTAATTGGTAGGTAGAGAGAACGTACAGAGACAGTAGGAGGGAATATTAGTAAGTGCGTCTGCAGGGGGCCAAGCTTTATGTGTCATGTGTCCTTGATTACTCAGTGCTACTCATATGCTTCTTTAAGCAGATGTGTCTTAAGGTGTCTGTAAATTATAGATGGACATACATACAGGTATAATAAAAACTTGTTGGCTTGCCTTGTTTGGATGTTTTTTTGAATTGTAATTTGCTGCTTTGTGTAAAAATGTGTTGCTAATGTACATTTCAATTTTGCAAATGTTTAGTTAAAGGCTGCTTGCTATAGATTATTTTATTGGCTTATTTTTGGAAGATAGAATTGTTTGATGGTTACTTTGATATAGATTATTTTTCACAATGGTTTGATTGTAGGATTTGAAGTGTGTAATTGAATTGGATTGTAATTGATTGGTAATTGGATTAATTGATGGTAATTTAATTGTCTTGATGCTTTGTTTTTCTTTAATGATTGTATTTGTATCTTGTTTGGATTAGTGTATTTGATGTGGAGCATTGGTTGACATAGTATACATGATGCACAGATTAATTGTATCATGTACACATTGTCAAATTGACTGTTTGTATTTTGATTTATTAGATATTGATTTTGCTTGGTGCTGTTTGATATTTTGAGAGATTTGTATTTAGCCATGTACAGTATTTATTTGTATATTGGTTAATCATGCATATACAGTATGTATATATATATATATATATATATATATATATATATATATATATATATATATATATATATATATAAAGCAACTGTAAATATTCCTGTATATTCATTTGCATGTCTTAGACAGGTCTGCAACCCTGTCTTTCACCATTATCACCCAGCAAACAGCACTTCCACTGCAGCAAGGGATTCTGGGAAATGACATGCAAATGAGCACACAGTGCCACTTTTTATCTCATGCTCACATTACATGAGCAACCCTTAGTCAATGCATGCTGCTTTAAACACAGCTTTTAAGCAAGGACTTGGGAGATGCAAAGTCAGTTAACCCACTCACAGACATGTTTCAACCTTGATGGGTCTCATCAGTGTGAAGTTGGCTTACTGACATTTGCTCAAATGAGATAAGAGTAGGTAATCACCACGACTATTAAGGTTATGGTGGGTAAAAAAAAGTGACTAAAACCCTCCACAGTAAAGCATAAAGCAACTGTAAATATTCCTGTATATTCATTTGCATGTCTTAGACAGGTCTGCAACCCTGTCTTTCACCATTATCACCCAGCAAACAGCCCTTCCACTGCAGCAAGGGATTCTGGGAAATGACAGGCAAATGAGCACACAGTGCCACTTTTTATCTCATGCTCACATTACATGAGCAACCCTTAGTCAATGCATGCTGCTTTAAACACAGCTTTTAAGCAAGGACTTGGGAGATGCAAAGTCAGTTAACCCACTCACAGACATGTTTCAACCTTGATGGGTCTCATCAGTGTGAAGTTGGCTTACTGACATTTGCTCAAATGAGATAAGAGTAGGTAATCACCACGACTATTAAGGTTATGGTGGGTAAAAAAAAAGTGACTAAAACCCTCCACAGTAAAGCATAAAGCAACTGTAAATATTCCTGTATATTCATTTGCATGTCTTAGACAGGTCTGCAACCCTGTTTTTCACCATTATCACCCAGCAAACAGCACTTCCACTGCAGCAAGGGATTCTGGGAAATGACATGCAAATGAGCACACATTATATTATAATATATATATATATATAATATATATATATATATATATGTATATATATATATATATATATATATATATATATATATATATATATATATATATATATGATGAAGCCACTGTACAAATAAATGGGTGAAGGGTAGGTATCGGGTCAGGGTGGCTTAACCCCTTAATGACTGTAGCGGTTAATAACCGCTAAGGTCATTAAAGCATTAGGGGACATTAGTTTGGCACTTTTTCTTATTGTGTATATTTTTCAGCACAACAGTGTATGGACGGGGAGGAAGATGCGGGTGGCCTTCATCGTGGGTGCCGGACAAGGGTGAGTACAAAATGTATTTATTGTGATTAATGTATATTTAATGGAAAAAATGCATTATTATCCATATGTGGATAATAGTAATTTTGTCCATTAATGTATAGTATGTGTTAGGGGGTGGGGGGGATGTGTGTGGTATATTGCTATGTTTATTGGGGGCAATTGTCCCCAATAAATATGCTGTTAAGCCTTAACCCCTTCATTGCCTTAGCGGATAGCCGCTAAGGTAATGAAGCTGCTTTAATGTATTTTTATTATTAGTGTGCGGGAGCAGGGGGTCCCCTGAGCTAAACCACATTGATTTGTGGCTCAGGGACCCCCTGCTTCCTGAGTTAGAGGCCCCGGTAAGGGGCATCTGTGCCAGTGTGGACGCCATCTTTATTGAGCCCACGTCGCATCTTGGACGCTATAAAGATGGCGCCGACACTGGCACCGATGCCCCATACCAGGGCCTGTAACTCGAGAAGCAGGGGGTCTCTGAGCCATTAATCAATGCGGTTCAGCTCAGGGGACACCCTGCTCCCGCACATTATTATTAAAATGTACTTTAATGCAGCTTCATTACCATAGTGGCTATCCACTACGGTAATGAATTATTATTTATTGTTATGTGTATTTTAATACTAGTGTTAATGTGCAGGGGATCTCCTGAGCTGAACCTCATTGGTTTCAGGTCCGAGGACCCCCTACTTCTGGAGATATAGGCCCGTTATGGGGTGCCGGTATCCCCTGCACTTTAAAGCTCCCACGTCACATGACCGGGACATTGAAATTCTGCAGGGGACACCGGCACCCCATAACGGGGCCTGTATCTCCTGAAGTAGGGAGTCCTCGGACCTGAAACCAATGCGGTTCAGCTCAGGATACCCCCTGCTCATGTATACTACTATTAAAACTCATATTTGGACAGCACGATCGCCTGTAAGATCCCTGCATTGAGACGCAGCGTCTCCATGCAGTTCTTACAGGCTGCTTTGTTTATAATAGTTATCGTGCTAAATAACTTTTAGCAAAATATCAGGGGTGGGGAAAGGTGATCGTGCGCTATGGCCCTTTTGGCCAAGGCTGGCCGTAAACGCGCCAAACAGCCTTAGTGAATAGCGCTTATGGCTTCAGCCTTTTGCGGCCCAGCGATATAACACATTTTAGCGCTAGTTAACGTAGCTTAGTTAATCGGCCCCTGTATCTTTCTATCGGCTATTTTCATTGTGAGGAATATGGCTTGGACCGTAATTCGATTCTTCTTTCCTGATTTGTGCGGAAAACCAATCGTAGTACTGAGATGGTATTGCAGGGGCGCTTATAGCAACAAACAGCTTGCTTGGTTGTGATGTAGAATGTAGAATAACACCAGCAGCTTCCTTCATTTTTTTGTAGTATCTTTGCTGCAGATACTTCCTAACATTTGACTGGAGTAAGATTACACGCTGCTTCAAATGTTCATAAATCTTTCTTTGACATTGCATTCTCCATATGGATTCGAGAAGGCAGGCTGCTTTATTTTGGCTATTTAGCAGATGAGTTTTCATTCCTCTGTAGGCAGCCTGTATGGTGAATGCTGCAGAGCATTTGTGCAGATACATTTCTTGTTCCAACCTTGCTTGGACAAGAGCATTGTAGTCCTCCTTCTATTTACACACTTCTGAGTTGAGTCTCCCTGCCTACTGGTGTGAGACTTCTAACTCTAGTTTGAGGGTGTGAAGCGCATTCTGAGAGACTTTAAGATCCATACTTAGACAGTAGACAGATTTTTGAGATATGTCCAGCTCTGTGATGTTCCTTTTTAGACACTTCCAGTTCTGTGCAGCAACGGCTGATCTCTTCGTGTGAGGCATCCAGTTCTATGCGGAGAGTTTCAACCTCATTCTGCGATATGTCCACCTCTCTATGGCAATTGCAAACCTCTTGCTGAGAGACTGTAATCTCTTTCAGTGCATCTTATATTTTTGTTTCAAGTTAGCAATCATTTTGTTAGACTTGCTCTGCTTTTCCTCCATGGTGGTGATAGTAGTGTTTGCAGTTTCTAGATTCGTCCTTAGATTCTCCAATTCGTTCTTGACCGCAGAGAAAATTGCGAGCCCAATCTTCTGTAGCTCAGCATTATTTTCTCTCTCCATTTTCAATTCTTCACGGAGCAGATCATAGTTATGCCTGGCAGCTTGCAGTGCATCTTCAGGGCTGGTCAAGGGATCGTCACTCACTGGTTCCGGCTCCACTTCCCTGGTATGGTTGGTTGAGGGTTGTAACAAATGCTCACCACAAACAGGATAGGACTGCAGGGCTTAGGTGGGGATGTTAGAATACACAGACCAACAACCGCGCAACAGCGTCGGAATTGCAGAGTCATACTCGTGCAGCTGGGTCAGGGTAGGAGAGGTCAGAATAGTTGTGATACTCGCCGTGGACTAGGATTGGAGAAGTCGGATGGTCGTTGTGCATAGCTGAGGTCCAGGGGTCAGAGAAGGCAGAGGTTGTGGTACAAGCTGAGGTCAAAGGTACAAGAGAGCAAGACAGAATGCACAGAACAACAACAGAGCAGGGATGCTTGAGGCAAGAACTTGAAACATAAACAGTGGTTTATGATCAACCAATTGGCCTAAGGGCTGGCTGAGCATATAAAGAACAGGGAGCCAATGAGAAGGCTGCAGACAATGAGTAGAGAGCCAATGGGAAGGCTGGGGGTAATGAGTCATCACACATAGAGGGTGGGGCGGAGTGTATTGCAGCTGTCAAATAATTAATGTTGTTAGCATTAACCCCTCGAGTTTTTCTGGTCTTGCGACGCCGACGTGAAGTGGAGACAGGAACGTCCTCTGTTGCATCATGGGCTGTGGCGTGGGGGAGGAGCCTAGGTCCGGTGCCGGCAGGAGTACTGCGGTGCTCGCATGAGGGGCATCACCCAATGTGTCACGGGACGCGTCATGGTGGAGGGACCTAGGTCTAATCCTCACAAGGGTTCCTCACTGTTGGCACTAGAGACACTTCTTTGGGTTATACGCCTTCTGCCTTAGGCCCTCTTGATATTCTCTAATTTGTGTGACAAATCCTCTATTTTCACTAGGCTGCAGGGCATCTTTTTCTCCGCGGGATCTGCGGACGAGTCTGTTCTTTCCATGGTAAGTGAAGAACCACTTTTTTTCTTTTTCCGCCTTTTTTGTTTTGGACGACTCCGTCCCATCAGGGATACTGGGGTCTCTATCTTTATTTGAAACTTCAGCAGTTTCACTGTATCTGCCAGGCTTTTCTTGCAGTTGCATTAGCTGGCATAAATATTCATGGCCATAGAGACTTGTTTGTTCAGTGTGTACCGAGTTTAGGTACCTCCACCATTCTTGGGGTGTTTTGTGGGTGTGACGTGGTTTGGATTCCCAATAAGAGATATCTTCATCCTTATCCATATCCTCATAGGACCGGAAGGGCCACTCGTCCGTGGGGTTGGGTTCATTACAGGAACACCACATCTTGTCCTCCATTTTGGGGCTATCAGGTGTATTTGTCTTCCTTACCTCGAGAGGCGCTATTGCAGCTGTTTTCATTGAATTCACTAGAATCCCAGCTGGTAGTCCTACAGGTGGGCAGACTTAGTTTGCAGAGTTTGTAGCTCTCACAGGCGTCTCTGTAGACTTTCACTTTTTCTTCTTTACATTGGTAGGTTCTGAAACATCAGCAGTTGTGTGCACACATTCTTTCTCATCAGTGATACTGGATGTTCCCTTGCCAAGATAAACTTCTGTATCTTCCTTGTGACCAAAGTGCATTGCTTGCTGCTGCAGTTCCTTGGCACGTTGAACAAAAATATTCCTCTGGCTTCAGCCATTTTTCTGGGGCCACGTGGCATCATCCTCATCATCGGAATAAGGCCTGACTCCATTTGGCTGGGCTCTTTACACCAGGAACATATTTTCTTCCCCATTCTTGCAGTGTTTGTATTTGACTTCAGCTTGGTGCACATTTTAAAATCTGGTCACTTCTGCATGTGATTCTTGGTTTTGTTGCTCAGGCTGTTTGAAGGAACTGTGTGCAGGCAAAAGCACAAATAATTCACAGGCAGTCTATAGGGCCCCTTTCAAGTGCAAGGGCCACCTCTCACCCCACTTCTAACACCATATGTAAGAGATGTGTGCAGAGGTATGCAAATGGAGACTGGTTTATGGTGAAATTATATCTTTTCTTTATTGAGCCTGTTCCTTTATCCAGGCAAACATATATAAAAAAAAAAAAAAACCCTATCCCTTTGTAAGGGCTAACTTACTTCCCCAGACCCTATCTGCAAGACTGGAAGGGTATTCCCATTATGAGCCTATCACCAAAACGTCTCAGGCGTTACCTTAAGCAGGTGGTCCTCAATGTCAGTCTCTGGCAGGTTCCTGGGTCATCTATGTCAAAGAAATATAGGTCTCTGTGTGTCTTATCTTAGTACAGCCTTTGTGCTAAAGACAGTGTCTGTGTGCAGGCTTCTCTGCTCCCCTTCTGTCAGCCCAAATGTGAGCTAAGGAATCTCACTCCTGTGTCTCACATGAGGCTTTTTACATAGCTCTCTTTAGTCCAGGTGGAGACTAGTTAATTGAGTGGCTGCAATTAACTATCTATCTGCTGGATTCTCAGAGCTCTGAGGCTGCTTTATTTAAACAGGGATAAGTCCCTGTTACAGCAAGTTCATAATTTACCTTTGCTGTCTCAAAGAAAGATGCTAGAAATAATAATTAGATTATACATGTGCTTATATAGGCTTTATTAACAAGAAATACTTCACTGTGTTTTCATCTTCAACCCTGAATGGTTTTTATTGAATGTAATAATGTAGCCCATAGCAAATAAATTGCCTTGTATTTTGTGATAAAAATCATGATCCAATGCCTAGAGCATACTGCTGCTTGTGCTAAATTCAAAAGAATTGTAAAGTTTGCCATTTGGTTGAATGATTCTAGCTAATTAGATAATTTAACTAAATAAAGTCTATTTATGGAGCATACCGTATGTGTAAATAGTTTACTGCTTGTTAATGTAAAAATGTAATGGTGATCCCCTCTATAAAATCAGCCTAAAAAAGGAGTGGATAAAGAATGGCTCATTGGTTATGAACTATGAGCCAGAACATCTGTTTCTCTAATGCAGTTGTATTTCTGTACTATTCTTAAATATGTTAAATATTCCTTAAAATGTTATGGTACTGAATTCCAAAACAGAAAATGCTATCCAATTAAAAGAATAACCTTCCAAAGTGTACTAATAACAGTGACATGCTTAACCTTTTCACTACCAAGTTTAGTTGCCATCTCTATGGACAGGCATATTTTAAAAATGTTGCTATTCTGTAAGCTTGTATGTGGGTGTTGGGTTCAGAGCCTGTTGGGATTGTGTATGCTTATGCTGTGAGCTTGTTTAAGTTTTATATATATATATATATATAGCATAGAACGACCACGCCAAGGATTTCCCACTTAGAAACTCCACAGGTAAGAAAATCACCTTGCACCTGTTTGTTAGGAGCACTCCATATAAGCTATGAGAGATCTCCCAGGGGAGGTCTCTCAGCCACAAATTTGAGAAATAAGATGTAATCTTTTTATTTGCTATATGCAATACGGTTGAGGTTTTATACTGTCTATTTCATTACCGTATGTACATTAATTCAAATATTACTGGTCAATAATGCCCTGGCTGTAGGAATTGAAGGGTCAATACAAAGCTGAGGGCCTTTAACCCAGCCATCAGGTTCCTTAGTGTAATAATACAGTACATAGCAATTTGAACCAGGCACCCATGATTCAGAGATAATGTCATTGGTTTCAGACTCAGTGCCTTTACTTACTGATCCACTCTTTCAGCTCATATATACCTATAGTATATTATATATGATGAAAAACACATTCAGTGCACTTTGTTGTGTTAAGAATTCCTCTTTCAACTTAATACATTAATATTGTGTCAATTCATACTGAAAGTAAAATAAGTGTTACTGGTACAACACTAAGCTGGTTCTTGCATCCATAGAAGCTGGATTAACCCATAATTGAAGCTAAAGATGTAGAAGAGCGATGCAGAAGGAGTTCTGATCTAGTTCAGCCTTTTTTTAACTGTTTGTACTATATGACAATCCAATTTCTTTTCATCTGTTCTGTTAAGTTTCAAAAGTTCCTCACTTCTCATTTGCTGACTCAAAATTCATAGACTACTGTACATTGAATACAAGGTGTTAATGTTGAGTAGGACTGAGATGGTGATTGCGTGTCTATAGAACCAAAGTGTCAAAAAACTATACCTGTAGCTTTACTATTACACCATAGATTTCTGAAAACTTCCCATTGGGTCATCAGTTCTTCCAAGACAGTGACCCAAAACACAGTGCATCTGTGACATTCATTAAGGACAGTGGAGTCAACTGGGTCAGAACACCTCCAGAGTAAGTAACTGCATTGTGCACTAGTATACTTTTAACTGTATAAAATACTGTGTACTGTGTGTTTGTTTTATTCTTGACAATAACCATATTGTATTTGTCTCTATACTTATTGATCCCTATCAAATTGGTCTTGCGTGCATTAAATCATTAGCTGCGCAAACATGTGAAGCCTGCTAACAAATATGAACTACAGTAGTCAAGAGGATACATAATTACTGTAATGAATGTCTAAGTATAGAAGCATGCAACAACTGCATCAACCGTATCAAAAATATGTTACCTGTGGTTATTGAAGGAAATTGGATTGAATCAGGGATGTAATAGTAATATTTCAATGTACAGAGTATTATTATTGTGTCAGTTGTAATTGTCATATTTTTTTTTAATGTTTTTCATTCTCATGTAATGCACTAATATCAAGTTTATTTGCTTAAGGATCACACATGGGCATTGTACTCTGAACAATAGTAGGCCGGACTTCTGGAAAATCTTATTTAGATTGGCAGTTTTGGTAAGAAATGGTCGGCAGAGGGAAATGGAACAAACACAGTGATGACAGAGTGATATTAACTCTGCACAATGTATGTATTCAGTGCATTGCAAGGATGTATAAAAGCATTTTGTTATACTGTATGATAATTACAGAGGCCGAGGGCAAGTTACACAGTTCAGGCAAGGATGCTCAGGAGGAGGGTTGGGGGCATTCTATTGCTTCATGCTTAATGAAGCTGCAGTGTTTGATGAGTGAGCAGGAAAAGGCAGAAATCAGTATTCTTACTTACTGAAAGCTTTAGAGGAGGGTGGTTCAAGAACAGAACATACATTTTTAGTCTGTGCAAATGCAGTTGCTGTACAATATTTAGAGCTACTGTTCTCAAAGTTGTGTGTACAACTTTACAAACCAAGCAATGATATAGGAAGGTTAGCCAGATTAAGAAATAATGACAGATGGAGATAGAAGAAGCTGATTAAAGAAAGAAGAAAGAAGATTTGGGTACCTGATCTGGATCTTCATGGCGAATGGCATCGGATGCTGTTTGAGGCCTTCGCGGTACGTCAGCTTCCTGTTTCCCCGGGAGTCGTAAAGGCCAGCGCTTCTAATGTAAGTAATATATTGCATGTTTGTAAATGTATTTTTTTACAGGTTTTTACATTGGATGTGTATTTTTTTTTTTGGAACATTGATTGATAATATATCATCTGTACCACTTTAGGGTACAGATCAATACATTATTAGGACAATATTTTTGTGGCATTTCTTGCTTTGTATTGATGTTGATTTTTGCGATGTCAGTTTATTATGTGTAATTAATTGTTGATCTGGTTATTGCTTGTATTAATTGCATTAGCTAGCTATTGTTTTTATTCAGTGAATTGTGTTTTTTTGGAGTTTTGTAATGTTTTATAATTGTGTGTTTGGAGCATTAATGTATATTTTGATTAAGGAGTCCATTGAGGTATGATGTACCACTAAACTAATCAATGGGTACAGGGTGGGTATAGTGGGTCCAGGGTGGGTGCTTAGACCTCCCAGGTGGGTAGCTGGACAGGGTGGGTTAACCCTTTAATAACTATAGTGGTTATTAACCGCTAAGGTGATTAAAGGGTTAGGGGCTATTAGATTGTATTTATGATATATGTATGCTTTCTGGCAACGGAGGACAGGGACCACATCCACCATATTGCTGTGGTAAGTAGACATGATGAGCACATCCACCATATTGCTGTGGTAAGTAGAACTGTATTTATTTACTTTATTTATGCTGGTTAATGTTGTGTTTAACAATGAGAAAATAATCTATTATCCATATCTGGATAATAGTTAAATAGTTATTTTGCCCATTACTGTACTGTATGTGTTTGGTGGGGGAAATTGATTGAAATGAAGGCCATGTTTTATTTGTTGACATTCAGTGTTGTTACCTTAGGTCTGCGGGGACCTATGGAGACCACCTGAGGACCCCCTGCACCCATGGGTACCACGTGCGGACCCATGGTACACACCTGCGGGGAGGAACTAGGGGCCCCACAGCTGTGGAGGCCCCCAGACCACCATGGGAACCACCCGATGGCCCTCAGACACCTGTGGGGATGACTCGGGGACCCACAGAGACCCGGGAACCCACCCTTGGACCCCATTGTGGCCCACGGTGACCACCTGGAGGCCCACGGCACCTATTGGGGACCACCCGGAGACCCCCCGGACACCTGTGGGCACCCCCTCTGGTGCACTGTGGGGCCTGCAGACACAAGTCTGGCCCACTGGGGACTACATAGGCATTGGACGGTTAAGCCCGTATGTTAAAAAATAAAGAATGGTTTTACATTATGGGAGGCACGGGGGGTGGCTGGTTTATTGATATTCATTCAATATTGCTATGTTTATTGTGGCCTAGGAGGTGGGTTTTGTTGCTGTTGTGTCTGTATTGTTTTTATTGTGGATAGTGGAGGTGGGTGAAGGGGGTATTAGCCCCAAGGATGAGTGTTTAGGCCTTGCAGATGGGTAGCGGGATGGTTAACCCTTTATAACCTTAGCGGTATTAACCGCTAAGGTAATTAAGGTTTTAAGTCCACCCGCAACCCCCCGGAAGGCCTAAACACCCACTAAGGGCCAAATACCCCCTTCACCCACCCCTGCTACCCACAATAAGCCTGGCACAGGTGGTTAACCCCTTAATTACCTTAGCGGTTAGCCGCTAAGGTAATGAAGTGGCTGTAAATGCATTTTTCCTGCATCGGATGCATGCCGGGGGTCTCCGGTGCTGCTATTAATGGGTATCAGCTCCAGAGACCCCCGGCATAAATCCGAGGCAGGAAAAAGGCCAAAAAATTTCTAAGTACTGTATCGCTGCCTTATCGACGCTTCTCCCTACCAACTTGTCAACTTTTTCTGGCGTTTCGATTTGGGGAGAAAATCGCCATTCTAGGGCCGTGATAGGCGGCGACAGGTGGTGATAACCTACTTGCGGCTACTAGAATCACGCGTGTTTATAAACATACAGAAAAGCGTCGATAAGTGGCTTATCGCCGCTCAGTCGGCGATTTGATTTTGTTCAAAAGTTTTTTTGTCGATTCAGGCATTTATCGCCCACTTATCAACGCTTACTGAATCGGAGTAGGCATTTTGGGCGATAAGTGGTCGATAAGTGGCTTATGAATGCTTAACATATGAGGCCTATTGTGTCTGTCGATGGAATCGCCACTGATCCAACCAAAGTCAAAGCTGTGGTGAGTTGGCCGCGACCTGAGAACGTTATAGAGCTACGCTCTTTCCTCGGCTTCTGTGGTTACTCTCGTCGCTTTGTGGAGGGGCTTTCCAGTAAGACCAAGCCATTAAAAAATCTCCTCAAGTTATACCCTGAAGACACTGGGAGGAGGGCCACCTCTGCTAGACAGACGTTTGATTATAAATGGATGACTGAATGTGAACAAGCCTTCTTGGGCTTGAAGAGGCGTTTAACCAGAGCACCTGGTCTTGCTTATGCCGATCCAGAATGGCCCTACATCCTCCATGTAGACGCGAGTCTTAACGGCTTACGTGCAGTCTTGCACCAGAAGCACCAGGAAGGCCTATGACCAGTAGCCTACACCAGCCGCAGTTTGACTCCTAGCGAACAAAATTATCCGGTACACAAGTTGGAGTTCTTCGCTCTCAAGTGGGCCATCATGGACAAACTCCATGATTATTTGTATTGCGTATCTTTCGAAGTGAGGACGGATAACAATCCCCTCACCTACATACTGACATCTGCCAAATTAGATGCTATCGGCCACCGATGGCTGGCAGCATTATCAAACTACCAGTTCAAGCTGAAGTATAAACCAGGGCCTCTGAAAATAGGAGCAGATGCCCTATCCCAAATACCAGGGCTGAGCCCCACTTCAGATGATGACAGCTAGGAAGAGATCCCAAGACCAGGGATGAGAGCCATGTGCAGCATGGCTTCTGTCATAGAAGATAGGGTGGCATTCTCAGAGTTAAGGGTCGCTGACTCCTTAGGATGTCAATCTAAAGCCATCCCTGACACTTACTGTGATCCAGAAGAGATGAATATCACCTACGACAAAATCATAGTGTGGAAGGATATGGTCCAATATCAGATCTGAGACCCCATAGCTGGCATCATCATCCATCAAGCTGTCCAGAGAAACAAGCCTGCAATTCTGAAAACCTGGTCGCCATTCTCATGCGAGAGGCCGATAAGTTCGAGATCGACAATGGACTTCTATATCGGGTGGTGCAATACCACAACCACCCGGATAGACAACAACTGGTTATCCCCAGGAACCTATGGTCCTGAAAGCCTTGCACGATGATCATGGACATCTCGGTGTGGAAAAGACTTTTGGACTCGTCAGAGATCGTTTCTTTTGGCCGAAAATGCATGAGTCGGTGGAACGACACTGTCGACGGTGCTCACGGTGTATTCAACGCAAGACGCTGCCTACCCGAGCTGCACCATTGGTCCACCTAAAGAGCTTAGGCCCCATGGACTTGGTGTGCATGGATTCCTGTGCATCGAGCCTGATGCCGGAGGTATCTGTAATGTGCTGGTCATCACGGAGCATTATACGCGATATGCACAAGCTTTCCTGACCGAAGGTCATCACATGGCAAAGATACTGTGGGAAAGGTACTTTGTGCATTATGGCCTGCCCAACCGCCTTCATTCTGACCAAGGCCGGGATTTAGAAGGCAAACTGATCCAAGGGCTACACAAAATCCTGAAAATCACCAAGTCCCGGACAACTCCGTCCCATCCGGAGGGTGACGCTCTACCGGAGAGATTCAATAGGACGTTCCTGGACATGCTCGGCATGTTGAAAGGCGCTCATAAGAAAAAGTGGAGCCGACGTGTAATCTCTAGTACATGTGTTCAGCTGTACTCGACACAAGTCCATGGGATTCTCCCCATACTTCCTTGTGTTTGGGTGAGAAGCCAGGCTGCCAGTAGATGTACGTCTACGAGTATCAACAGATGAGATACACAAGGCAACGCACTTCAAATACGTACAAAAGCTTCAGGAAAACCTGAAACAGGCTTATCAGCAAGCTAAGAAGTCTGCTGCCCAACTCAACGCCAACAACAAGAGGTGTCATTACCACAAGGTCCGATACCGGGAAATACGTCCTGGAGATACAGTGCTTCTCCGCAACCTAGGCTTTCCCGGGAAGCATAAACTCGCTGACCGTTGGCGTGACGGTGACTATGAGGTCGAATCACAGATGCCGGGCCTCACGGTCTACTGGAAAAAAGACACGGCTGGCCGGGTAAAGGTCTGGCACTGTAATCACCTTCTTCTTATTCCACAAGTAGGCGACGATGACCCAGAGATACCGGCTACACCACTGGATGTTGAGCCGGAACAATTGAGCGATAGCCTAGGAGACCATTAATGATCATCCAGAGTGTGAAGAGACCATAAATGAGACCGTAGAGTATCCCCAAAGGGGACCCCAAAGTCCTGGAGCACCTCCCGGAGGAGCCACGGTTAAAGGGCCCCGACAAACGACACCTCCTAGGGTGGCTTCAATGAGCCAACCCCTGGACCCCAGAAGCCAATGCTTCACTCCAAGCAGAGACTATTCAGAGACATTATTACCCTCAATGGGAGAGGCTCAGCCTCAGAACTATACCTATTACTCCTCAGAGGGAGTAGCTGAAGAACAGCTCCGGCAAAGCCAAAGAACTACGTATCCTCCAAATCGGATAACCTATGATACAATTGGGGCACCCCACTATGAGGCTCAGCAGTGGTCTCACAGTAAAATTAAATCCGGCATTGTGATGTTCACAGAAATGTATAATCTCATGTAGACAAACACACAGATACCCAGCAAGCTCTCAGAAACACCCCCCCCCCCAAAAAAATAATAATATATATACATATATATGTGTCAAATGGAGTGCTACTGGGTGTGGCTAATTGTATAAAACAAGAAACAAAGAAGTCCAGAGCAACATCCAATGTGACAGAAATACACAGTGAAATACCTATATATCTCTTGAAAAAGGGGTCATTTAGTTAACCCTTTGGCCAAAGCATGTAAGCCTGCGAATCACTTTCAAGGCATGACTATAATATCGCAGGTCCTAAACACTAACTGATTAAAATCCTTATTTACCTCTATAATTAGAGGAAGGATGGTCCTGGCATTGAACCTGTCACAACCAGCTGTCTGTTTCTTGCTTTATAATCTCATGTAGAGTTATGACGTGATAAGTTGTACATAAGTTACTGCATTTTTATGATATAACTTTGTATATGTTATGTACGCTGTTCCCAAGCTGGGACATTGGGGTTTCACCAGTGGGAGAGTATACACTACCGACACACTTTATTGAAGTGTGGTCGGTACCGCAAGCCGGGAAATCTCCCGGCTTGCTAGTGGCCGCCCCTCGGCGTGCCGCGCGTCATAGACGCGCGGTCACGCGTCATCGGGAGCGTGCGCCCGCTGCACGCGTGTCCAGGGGCTCCCCGAGGGAGCCCTGGTGTCCCGCGATCGCGGGACAGCGGCAGGGGGTTCCGGGGGACCCGGCGGACCCGGCAGCGGTAGGGAGAGCGCCCCGATCGGAGGGCGCTCTTCCGCTGCTTCGGCGTGCGCCCGTCACACTCGGGCGCGCGCCAGGCTACTGCTGCGGCACAGAACGGGCAAATGCTCGAATAAACTGTGCCGCAGCAGTAGCAGGGCCCCCTTGGGTCCCTTTACCTCCGTGGGGCTCGTGGGTGCCAGCGGCAGAGCGCGCACATCCGGCGGGTGCTGGCGAGGTGTGGAGGCAGTGAGCTGCAGTCGGGAAAGCCATCAAGTCGCCGGAGGCTCCTGGCGGCTCTAGTGGCTGGGCACTGTCATGTTTGTTGGCCACGCGCATGCGTGGAGGTTTGCGCATCTGCAAAGAGATTGTGGCGGCCATTACAGATACGCACAGGCATAGATAAGGACACAGGGCTCAGAGGGGAATTACAACACCCAGCAGCCCCTGGGGCTGCAAGATCACCTGGCTATGCTTAGCCAATAGGACTGCCAGAATCCCCTGCTCAGAGATGGATATATTTGGCGTGCTGCAAGCCACGACAGTCAGAGCTGGGATGCCATTAGTGTAAGGTGTGTGTGTGTAGGGTGTCAGTGACCCCTGCACTAGGCCAGAGACCCCACTAGGCCCCAGATAGGCCCCGACTCCCCTCAGTTTGTGGTTGTTGCAGGGACAGGCCTATAGATAGGGACACTGCCCCTGTAGTAACAGTGTGAGGGATACATACAGGACACAGCGGTATCCTGTTCCCAGGTGGTCTGGGACCAGACACCTGATACTAAAGAGACTCCTAAAGGTGGTACCATCCATGTGGGACCCACCCAATGTAGAGGCGGAGGCATCGCGGGTTACGGCACCGGATTCATGGATTCCATTATCTGCAAAACAGCATCAGCGCGCCCGGGTGTGGACATACCCGGCAGGTACCCAACAAAGTACACTAACTCACTCTTACACCTAACTGGGCAGCGCTGTACCATACATTGGGTTGGGGTATTGACCTTGTGGACACGAGTTGGTTGGGTGCCCAAGAGCCCTGAGGTACTTTGGGAGGTACGGCCGTGCGATGCCTGGAGGGTAGTTGTACTTTATTAGTGACATATAGTAATCTGTTATGCTTTCCATGTGTGTATTCTTTATTGTCCCGTAACAAGATAATTCCACACAGTAGAATCCCGTACAGGTGGAGGCGCTACCGAGCACCAATTTAGGTACACCCCAGGTTCCCAGCAGCGGAGGCTCAGGTTTCCTGTGAGCCACAGGTATCGCATCGCACCACACACACCATAGCCCCACATCTCCCAGGGGGTGGGGGAAAGTGCGTTACAAATGAAAGTATCAGAAAACCAGTACAGCCAGGGACTAGCACTTTCCAGTATAGGCAGATATCAAATAAGTGCAAAGATGAGAAGTTGGATGCTCATTGTGCCACTCATCAAACAAGGGAAGCCAATATCAATATTAATGAAATAATTGCTGATTTGGGGAGCTTCATTACTTCAAATATGGAACCGTATAGACTGGAACACTGGAAATGGGTTTCAATTGTATTCCTAAAAAGCATAAAAGAAAAAAGATTCTGGTGGAATAAGTGTTTAGTAATGTAATAGTTAGTGTGGGAGGAGGAGAGAGTGGGATATGGTTATAGTAGTTAAGCAATACATGTTTGGTTTTTAATGAATGTTGTTACATAGTTGTACTTTTGTTAACTGCACAATACATTATATTTTATTTTCTTCATTAAAAAAACAAATGAAAAAAAACTTAATTCCCAATCCTCCTTAACTCACTACCTTACCTCCCTTAACTAACACCATCCCAGTCTCTCTCCCTCTAAATTACAGGCTTGGGTGGGGACCTTTTTCTTATCTCTGAGCTGAAGGTGGGGTCTTGCTTCACGTAGGAGGTGGATGGGGCCTTGTGTTGCCTAATCCCCAAACCACCTTTATTTTAGTTTGCATTAAGTTACATCCATGGCTCAGTGCTCTGAAGCACAATAGTAGGTTGGGGAGGGGAGGGTTGGACAACATTGGCTGAAAGGGTGACTCACTCAGGATAATTAGGGTGTTTTTGGTGACTACTACAGTACTTGTACATAGGTAAGTTACAAACACTCATTCCTTTTTAGTGAAAATTTAAGTAAACACTACAAACAATTGTATGTCCCCCAAAAGCATATTATAAAAATATATTTTACATTTAGAAAAAACATTTTCCACAGAACCCACCCACACGAATACACCCAAAACACACTGCACCGCACAACACACTCCCTCCTCATTCCCTCTAACAAAAAACAAGACACTTTCCATCTCAAACAACAACATCCTCACCCCCACAACAATACCTTCACCTGCACAAACCCTCTGCCACAACACACAACCACCTCCAACAGCACCCCCACCACCCACAACAACCCCCCTCAACACACTTTTCCACAACCACCCCCTGCCACAACAACACCCTTACCCCAAACCCCCCCACCCCCTCACAATAGTAGGACTGTCTTATTTGCCCTGTCTTCCTCAGATTGGCTGTCCTTGATTAGAACCTGTCGGGAAAGGAGTACATTCTTGTATTTTTTATTGTACAGTACAATACATGGGCAGATCTAGCCGGGTATATTGTCGAGTATTCCGCCAGGAAACCGTAGTTGAAGCTGGGAATAGCTGTGTTGGTGATATTGTGTTGCATCTTTTGGCTCTGGCTGAAATAAGCACTCATTCATTTGATCTCTGTGTCCTGTCTGGTGCTTGATCCCGTTAAAGAGTCCTGGTTTCCTGTAACACACTTTTCTGGTAGTTATGCAGCAGTGGGATCACCAGGCTCAAGACTGAACTATTCAAAGGTAGTTTGGACTGAGTGGGTCTCAATCCTTGAGACCGCAGGGCAATGAGTCACAGATACTCCGTTCACACTCATACAGTAGCTCACCTCATAGCTCACCTCATACCTCCAGCAGTCACCATAGATGGCAGATGACCCAAACCAGATGATGGTGACCGGGTAATCTTCATGGACCAATAAACTAGCCATGCTTTGTGATGAGGTGGCTGCTTTTAAGGGCCTCTTGGATGTAGTCCTAAAAGAGCAGTACTTGCTGTACTGCATCCCTGAGGTGCAAGAATGGATTGTGGTCCATGAACTGGATCTAGCCGATCAAGCTGCTCAGAGGGCAAAATATTTTATGTCGACCTGACCCCTGCATACCGCTCTGATTTGTGCCAGGCCTTCAACCAGCCAAAGCACAGAGATCTGATGCTCCCTCCTGTAGGAGTGTTCCAGGAGGTCGCAGCTTACGATTCCAGCCTGTCAAGTTTAATCCAAAGCTCCGATGCTATGGCTGCAATCGACCAGGCCATCTATGGACACAGTGCCCTACTGAACCTTGGGCAGCTTCCCCTATTCCGGGGTCATGTTCCCCAGCACCCCATCAGATTGCCTGCATTGGGTTAGCTCCGACATTTTGCATTTGCCGGCTCTGGCCAAAGTAAACACCTGTTTTGATTGATCTCTGTGTTCTGTCTAGTGCTTGATCCTGGTAAAGAGTCTCTGGTCTCCTGTGACACTGCTTATATTCATTCTCTCTTCATACACCTTTCATTGGGTGTTTTTTTATTTGTGGTATAATATGATAGGATATTGGATCATCAAACTTGTTAAATTCGAATATAGATCCCTGTGCTGACAGGGGTTGCTTATCCTGCCGACTACGCCACATGTGTTGATAGGAAATATTTATTCAAAATGTACTGATAGAAATGCGTATGCTTGTTCGGATTGTTGATTACACACATGGACACGCCCACACCAATTATTAGTCAAATATTGTTTATTGAAATACTTAGCTTTGGATAATGTTTGCAGTCAGGATACCCCATGCACGATTTTACCAGGGAACACCCACACCCTGCTCAGACCCCCGGACACACAGCACAGTTTGACCATTAGTCTTGTTCACGGGCGATGTTCTACTACTCTGCTCCCAAGACAAAGCTTAAATTCACTCATCTCAGGGAACAGGAAGATGGGGGAGGGGGGAGAAGTCACTAACACAGTCACTAACACATTTACTTTTTGAGTGCCAGCACGAGACTAAGACAGTCACTGTAAAAGAGGAAATAAACTGTTTGAAGCTGAACAGACAGAAAAAGAGGAACTAAAATATTTGACATACAAAACAAGCTATTTACCATTACAACACAGTAAGCATTATTAGTTAACCCATTACACGCCTAACGTTAACCTCTTACATGCCTAGCATTAACCCCTTACATGTCTAGGCCATCAGAAACAAGATGAATTTCATTCTCCCTACAATCCCCGTGAAATTTGGTGTTTTAATTCATTTTCTTAAGTAATCGTGTTTTTTTTATATACAATGCTATAATGTCATTTTACCATTATCTACTGTATTAAGCATGTTCTATTGGCGTTCTAACTCAATTCCAATGAGATTACGTGTTTTATTATTTGGAGATATATTTACCATCAGTCCATGGACTGCAGACCATGTTTGTTCATCCAATATTTGGGACAATATATTGTTATTCATTTTTTTTTGTGATTATGATGCAGCTTACATTTGTCTCCTTCTCACATCTCGGCTACTCTGAGGACTCTGTTCTACCATAAGATAAAATTATGATATATAAGATGATCTCTGTGGTTAAGATTGTCTAATGAGAATGAGTTGACCGCATTCTAATTGACTATTTGTAATTGTTTCTTTTAAAATTGTGTTTTTATTATCAAAATGTTCTAATAAAGATTATGTATGTGTTTTTAACATAGCTATATATTGATTGTGCACTTGTGGAAACCAGTGTGGCTGCTACTGTAATTAGAGGTTCCACATCTACCCTATTGGTCTGATTTATATTGCTACAGTATGCCTAGATGACAGAGGATTAGACCTGTGATGTCACATTTGATTGCTAAATGGTTCTCACGCCTGTGATTGGCTGTGAGAATCATGTGCCTTTTTTTTGGAAGTGACGTCATCCAAAGGGAGTCCCTTGGCCTACTACAACCAATCAGATTGGGGATATAGTTCCCACAATCTGATTGGATGAAGTACCACGTGAGGGCAGCCATTTTAGATTTAATGATGTAATGTTAATGGGAAATTAAGCACAGCCATTCTGATTGGCTGGCTTCACTTCCTTTACATGACGTCACTTCCAAAAAAAAAAGGCATATGATTCTCACAGCCAATCACTGGCGTGAAAACCAATTTGACAATTAAATCTGACGTTGAAGGCCATATTTAAGGCCGTGGTTACTCATTTGAGCTCAAGAAGCCGACGAGTCAACATCGTGGATTTACCTTGAGGTTATTGGATAGACAGATGAAGTTAAAGAAAGAAGATAAAGAAAAGAAGATAAAGAAAATTGTAACGTACGTGCTTGCCACAAACTGGTACTGGACCGCGGGGCTGAGGTGGGGATATATAAACACCAACCTTAGGCCACGGAGTCAGGTCCGGAGTGCGGATTCCATAATCAGACATAGCCAGGTCAGGATTGGAGAAGGTAGGGTTAACGTTTTCCAGGCAGGGGTCAAGGCAGGCGGCACAGGAGCGGTGGTCGAGGAAACAAGCCGAGGTCATCAACAGGAAATCTTGGGTGAAGGTACTTCAGCACAGGAGGCTAGAACCTTGAGAGAAGCCACTGCAGCGGAGATGCTTCAGCGAAGGTGCTGAAGTGCGTCAGGAAAAGGCCAGGAGTGAACTCCACTTGGAGGAAGCAGGAACCAGAGGTGCAGACACGCCACAGGAAACGCTGGGGAAACCAGCGTAGCCGCTACAGCGCGGCAAAGGCGAAGTCTGCCAGGAACAAGGAAAGCAGCGCCGGGGCTGCTATGCAAGAAGGCCTTAGGATACCGGGGACTGGAAGCAGGATATAAGGCACAAGGAGCCCAGCAGGCCAAACACGGAGTCTGTGACATGCACAGTTACTTGCAACTTGGATTGCAAAGTCTATGTCCAGCAACTTCTTGAGGGTGGGGCAGGCACTAAATAGCACAGGAGGCCAATCAGGCCAGGGCTGCACAGGAGGCAGGTGATTGCAGAAGCAGGGAATAGATTGTCTGGAACCTGCAAAGCTCCGGATGGATGGTCACCAGCCAAAGCCAGGAGTGGATTCCTGACAAAAAGAAAGAAATAGTCACAGATGAAGAAAGAAGTTGATACAAGATGAAAGAAAGAAGAATTTTATTATGTACCTGGTCCGGCTCTTCACCGTGGATGGTGTTGGATTGTGATTCGTGACGTAACCGGAGGAGAGCTTGCTGATTCCCCGGGATTCGGAGGGCCAACGAATGTATGTACTTTTATTTTTACAGGTTTTTGGATTGGATTTTTCTATTATTATGTTTTTTAATGCCCATTGACTGCTAATGTATTAATCTGTACATGTACCTGCATTTTTTGGCAAATGCATTTCTTCTATTGACTGTTATATTTTCTATGTATGTTTATTGTTTTGATTTAAATTGTTTTTAATTGTAATGGCTTGTTTGATTTGTATTTTTTTTTTTACAGATTGTTTGGCGTTTTTATTTAATGCTTTTTGTTGGCTACTGGTTTTAATTTATGTGTTTCCTAGTGGTTGTATTAATTAATTGATGTGTTGGTTACTCTGTTTATATATGAAAATTATTGTTTCGCTAGTGGTGTGAATTCTTTAATTGATTGTCTAGTGGTGTGATTTATTTAATTGATTGGCTGGTGGTTTTATTTATTTAATTGATTGGTTGGCTAGTGGTTTTATTTAGGTAATTGATTGTTTGCCTATTGCTTTTAATTTTACAGTTTGGGGCTTTAGGTGCCTGTTGTATAGGTTATATTATTGTGTATTTTGGACATTCAGGCTTTTGTATTAGAGTGACCATTGACTGCTATAGTAGCTTATCATGCCCATATTATATGGGTATGATGTACAACTATAACAATCAATGGGTACAGTGGGTCCAGGGTGGGTGGTTAGGCCTCCCGGGTGGGTAGCGGGGCAGGGTGGGTTAACCCCTTAATTACTATAGCGGTTATTTGCTAGGGGCCATTAGATTGTATTAATTATGTATGCTTTCTGGCAACAGAGGACAAGGACCCCCACCGGCCTGTGGTATTAATGCTGTGTCTATAAAAATAATTTATGTGGGGGCATAGGGGGTGGGTTGTGTATTAGTACTTACTACATATTTGAATTTAAATGTATGACTAGTGTACATGAACAGGTGTTCCCCAAAGCAGAATTGCATTGATTTCAGGTCCGGGGAACCCCTGTTTCCTGAGATACAGGCCCCGTTATGGGGTGCCGGTATCTCCTATGCATGGAAATGTTCCGATCACGTTATGTGAGACATTTCCATGCATAGGAGATACCGGCACTCCATAACGGGTCCTGTATCTCGGGAAGCAGGGGGTATACGGACCTGAAATCAATACGGTTCAGCTCCGGAGACCCCCTGCCATGATATTGTAGTGTTAGAAATTTAATAAACCCCCCTGCAATAGCCTGTGAGAGGCGCGCAGTTAGAGTGACTGATTCAGCCTATCTCTTTCTATGCATCTCTTACAGACAGGCAGACCCCAGTAGGATTCACACAGCAGGGACCCCTGCTGTGTTAATCAGATGGGCCATTATGTCTGCAGCAGACCTTCTCGGACCGCCACACGGCATAACGCATGTTACAACACGTGAAATGTTCGAATAACGGCTGCTGCATCTGTAAAAGCTAGAACCCCTGAGGAAGCTGAGTTGTGACTAAACACTGTGAGAATGGTGCCTCTCAGGACACCATCCTAGGAGAAGTATTACCTACAGAGCATTCTGACAATTAGTAGCACTCCTGTGTTCACTGTGTCTCCATGATTACAACACGGAAGCGACAGTGGACGATCGGTCAGTGTGTCTGCAGGTTGGAGTTTGGACATGACTGGGACTATCCACAGCCATGAGAGTGTGCCCAAAACACTCGTTTTTACCAACCAGGGAAAGTGTGGGCATGATTCCTTTCTCTGGTGTCTATATCTGGGGTTTTTTCATAGTAAACAATATTATGCTATGTGGATTTTATTTGTCTTTCTATGGGTAGACCCATTCTAAGGATATCATCAAGAAGCTGTGTTGCAGTTCCTCATTGTAGGATTTTTTGTATGTAAGAACTGGTATATGGGGGACCGCATCCAACACTTTATTTATTCACTTAAATATTTTCTATTTTAGTTTGTGCTGGTACCTAATTTTGGCTCAATATCTAAAATATAGTAGTCAGAAAACCTAGCAATGGGTAAGAGTACCACCTCTATCAGCCTCTGTGTTTTCACCGGAAACTTCTTAGTCCATAAACTCCCTTAGAATAAAGTTGAAGAAAATGTTACTGTAAAATATATTGTACCAGCAAACAGAAAGAATCTCACAGAACATCCAAAGTAAATGAGACATGGGTATTATTGTCGGGACACCCATGGCCCTTCTTCCAATTCTTTTAAATCCACCCGTTCCGCAGACCAGGTGATAGTGTCCAATATAGAGGATGCTTGCACACTGTGTCCCTCCTACAGTATGTTCAGCGACTGACTGTGGGAACCGATATTGGTAAAAATGCTGATAGTGGTAGCTACAGAGAGCATACTAGTTTAAAAGACCTTTACCGTTTGACAATCTCTGTGGCTTCCTCAGAGGTTCTAATGTTGTATCAAACTTCTCTCTTTAATATCAGTTCAAATGTCTATTATTGGTTCCATAAATAATTGGGTACAGGTGAGGTTCAATTAAAGAAAAGGATTATACAACAAGGACTCCATATATACACATAGCACCAGTTATACATTGACAGTTTTAACATTTTGAAAATTACAATTTAATTAATCAATATATTAAAATCCAAATATATATTAAAAGATACATTAATTATAAATGCAATAGAGAAAAATAATCAAATTGAACCCATAAACAAAAACTCCCCACACAAATAATGCAAAACTAGTTCCATACCTTGAGAACAGACAGATATTAGAATTACATATACTATATACATTTGTGCATAACAATTATAAAACATTAAAACAATATTAACACAAACCCAGGGATCTAAATAAATGACATTTCTGGCATTTGAGCATATTCAATAAGAAAAAACACATAATATATATTAAAAAAAATAATGTTTAAGAACCCTTTATGTTGTAGTTATAAAAGAACTCTTAAATTAAAAAGGATTTAAGTGTGAAGTTTGGCAATTCACGTGAAGCGTTATTGACTGATGTCCAATAAAGCAACTATATGTTTTATAAAAGTTCCTTGCACCCACCATTTTCATATTAAAGCATATATGCCCAGCCTGCACCTACCCGGCACCCTGAACAGGTATGAGAAACCGAGCACAGCCATGTATAGTCAATCTGATGTAAACTCGTTTGGAGCAGGGTAAGGAGGTTTACATTAACTTGATATTTGTGTTTCACTATGTATTTTCTGTGAGATCCTGTTTGGCCCGTGATTCACTCAGTGAGGCCAGCATTCAATGAATCCAAGGACTGTCCATTGTACTGTAGTGTTCCAGGTGCAGCGTTGAGGGACAAAAGGGAACTGTGCTGGGATGTGCCAAAATTTTATGTAATAGAAGGTTCTTCCATCCCCTTCCTGTACTTTTTAACTTTTTAACATTTTTAATTAATATTTATTCAGTTGTCATTAATTATATATATTGTGACAGAAACCAGGGGTTGGTAATAAACTCCATATACAGGGCTCCCAGGATACTGAACAGTTTCTGTCCTGTCTAAGCTGAACAGGGCAGCCTCGTGGTACAGGCACTCCATTCCACAGTTTGTCTGCTGCCTGTTTTCTGTCACCTGTCATGCTGATTAGAGTTCAGGTATATAAGACCTGTTTCCTGTTTCCTCTGGGCCCCGCCCAAGAGCCTGGAAGGCTGCTGAACTGCAGAGGGGTGAGAAAGCCTCTTTCCCAAATCGCTTCATTCATTCTGTTAGTTTGTCTAAAGACTGCAAAGGTACTTATTTTGTTGGTGGAAGTGGACAAGCCACTTCCAACTCTGAGTCAGGGACATCTAAGTTTAAGTTATCGCTCAGACGAGCAGCTTTTTGTTTGGCTTTGTTTTCTGTTTAAACTGTGGCAGTCTCAGTGCCTGGGACTGAATAAACCAGGCATAGCCTGTTTAAAGGAACAGTACGTGACGTCTCATCATTTAACCTACCCTAAAAGACCGTGTTCTAACAGTCCCGGACAGACGGCGGAGCCCCGGAGTAAGCCGTTTGTCACATATGGTGGAGAATGCAGGCAGAACACTAAAAGGTCTGGGGGTTAAAGAACTTTAAAGAAAAGAAAAAAAAAGGTTTTTTTTTCTCTCTCTCCAAACAAGATGGAAGACGTGGTGAGTGCGCTGGTACGCAATGTCGCTGTCCAGAGAGACGCGAATGAAGCCCTGCAACAGGCGAATGCAAACCAGCAAGAGACAAACCGCTTGCTGAAAGAGGAGCAACAGCGGTTCGCTCAGGGCTTACAGCAGGAACTCGAGATCCTGAGGGAGACTATCAGTAACCTTCCACTGGCAGCGGCAGCCCCAGTTCCGAAAATGACCAGGGCAAGCCACTACCTTCAGAAGATGGGACCCTCGGATGATGTGGAAGCCTATCTTCTCACGTTTGAACGCACGGCACAGAGAGAGGGATGGCCAGAAGCTGAGTGGGCTGGTCTAATCGCACCCTTCCTAAGCGGCGAACCCCAGAAGGCTTACTTTGATCTAGAGCCAGCCGAAGCTAACGTCTATGCAAAATTGAAGTTCGAGATCCTCGCCCGCCTCGGCGTAACCACGGCTGTTCGCGCCCAAAGGTTTCACGCATGGTCCTTCACGATGGATAAAGCCACCCGAAGCCAGATGTATGACCTCATCCACCTCGCCCGGAAGTGGCTACAACCCGAGATCAACTCAGCAAGCCACATCGTGGAACGGTTGGTCATGGACCAGTTCTTGAGGAAACTTCCCTCTGCCTTACGCCATTGGGTCAGTCGGAGTGACCCCCACAATGCGGATGAGCTTGTGGCCCTCGTAGAAAGGTACAATGCAGCAGGAGAGCACCCGCAACCCACAGTCGTGGAGCAACCCCACTACCCGAGGTTCCAGGACTCTTCCAGAGACGGTAAAAGGGTACCGGGGTTAAGGGGAGCTGAAGAGCGGCGACCACCTTCACGCAGCACCAGCAACAGTGGTTCGCACACTAAGGGCAATAGCCAACATGGGGAGCCGGGAAAAGGCTCTAAGTGGGACACAGACTATGTACCTAAATGTGTAAATTGTCATGAGAGGGGCCACACAGCAAAAATCTGCCCACTAAATGATGAGCCCATGCAATGCAACAGCGTGGAACCTTATTCGCTGTTGTCCCAATGTATGGGCCCTAGCCCAGAGGACCCCTTGAATAACCATCTGTGGGCATTTGTAAAGGTTAATGGTAAGAGGGTTCGGGCACTTCTTGACTCTGGGAGTATGGTCACACTAGTGTCCGAATACCTATTGCCCATTAAGAAGAAACAGGTAAACAGTTCACAAAGAGTGGCAATTTGTTGTATACATGGGGATAATCATGAATATTCCACTGTTGATGTTTTTTTTGAAACAGAATTTGGTTCTTTAGATTTCAAGGTGGGTGTTGTACCCAAACTGGCACATGATGTGTTAATAGGGACCGACTTTCCCCATTTTCTAAAAATGTGGTCCCCAGCTCAGAATAGCGCCCAGAGTTCAATAGCAGACCATAACGAAGTGTTAGAAGAAACAAATCCTTTCCCTTTTTCAGAAATGGAGGTTGACGAGGGCCCAAATAAGAAAGGGGAAAAGGAGGAGTGCTGTGAAATTCCCTTCCCCATCACTACTTTGGTAGGGAATACCCCAAATCAAGATGTTGATCAGGCACTTACCACCCCAGTACAGGATAAGACCCTCGCTGACCTAGAGGTCAGTCCTGGGAGTTTTAAGAAGGCCCAGTGGGAGGACCCCACATTAGCGGTAGCAAGGGGAAATATACGGGACCAGAATAGTACTCATGGCCAACCAGATAGGTCACTTGCTTACCCCTACTTCGAGGTAGAGAACGACCTAGTATATCGGGTTGATAAAAGAAAATCAGTTACAACTAAACAATTGTTGGTACCACGGACATTCCGTAACGTAGTATTACACCTCGCACATAGTCATCCATTGGGGGGACACCTAGGGGTGGAAAAGACAAAAGAAAAGGTTCTCCGAAGCTTTTATTGGCCTGGGGTTCTGGCAGAAATTACGAATTATTGTTCCTCATGCCCAGAATGTCAGATCACCGCCCCGTTCAAAGCATACCGCAGCCCATTGGTACCCCTTCCCATAATAGAGGTACCATTTGACCGGATTGCTATGGATCTAGTAGGACCCCTAATAAAGTCTGCTAGGGGACATCAGCATATATTGGTAATATTAGATTATGCTACCCGATATCCGGAGGCAGTTCCCCTACGTATCACCTCTGCTAAAAACATAGCAAAAGAGTTAGTACTTCTGTTTTCCCGGGTCGGAATTCCTAAAGAGATCTTATCTGACCAGGGAACACCATTTATGTCCCAAGTAACAAAAGAGCTATGTAAACTCCTAAAAATCAAGCATCTCAGAACCTCAGTCTATCATCCACAAACAGATGGTTTAGTGGAAAGGTTCAATAAAACCTTAAAGAGCATGTTACGCCGGGCGGTCGATAAGGATGGGAAAAACTGGGACTGTTTGTTACCATACCTGTTATTTGCCATTAGGGAAGTTCCCCAGTCATCCACAGGCTTCTCCCCGTTTGAACTATTGTATGGCCGACATCCAAGGGGCTTACTGGAGATAGCCAAAGAAACTTGGGAACACGAGGTTACCCCTTACAGAAGTGTAATAGAGCATGTTGCCCAAATGCAGGACCGCATTGCTGCAGTCCTACCCATAGTGAGGGAACACATGGAGAAAGCTCAAGAAGCACAAAGGAATACGTATAATAAGGGTGCTAGGGTCAGAATTTTTTTTCCAGGTGATAGGGTACTAGTTCTGGTTCCCACCGTGGAGAGTAAATTCCTTGCTAAATGGCATGGGCCATATGAGGTCTTGGAAAGAGTGGGAGAAGTAAATTATAGGGTAAGGCAGCCAGGTAGGAGGAAACCTGAGCAAATTTACCATATAAACCTACTCAAGCCCTGGAAAGATAGAGAGGTCTTGTTAACCCTAGTACCCCCAGGTCCGTCAGAGAATCAAGAAACTGACCCAGAGGTTAGCATAGCTGAAACACTGTCCGTGCATCAGAAACGAGAGGTCCAGAGTTTAGTGAGAAGGAACAAAGAAATCTTCTCTACACAGCCAGGTAAAACTAACGTAATTAAACATGACATAGTCTCTGAACCGGGGGTCCGAGTTAACCTTAAACCGTACCGAATCCCAGAGGCCAAGAGAGAGGCTATAAGTTTAGAGGTTAAAAAAATGCTAAAACTAGGCGTAATTGAGGAAACCCAAAGTGGGTGGAACAGCCCTATAGTTTTAGTCCCAAAGCCAGACGGTACAACAAGGTTTTGTAATGACTACCGGAAACTAAACGCGGTGTCAAAATTTGATACTTATCCTATGCCCAGGGTGGATGAACTTGTAGAGAGACTGGGCAAAGCCCGATATCTCACAACCCTAGACCTAACAAAAGGGTACTGGCAGGTTCCCCTCACAGAAAGGGCAAAAGAAAAAACAGCCTTCTCAACCCCAGACGGCCTCTTTCAATATAAGGTGCTGCCTTTTGGCTTACATGGAGCTCCCGCCACATTCCAAAGAATGATGGATAAAATTTTAAAACCACATGTTCGGTACGCTGCCGCCTACCTGGATGATGTGGTAATCCATAGTGAAGATTGGCAGTCCCACCTTCCAAAGGTCCAAGCTGTGCTCGACGCAGTTCGGTCTGCTGGACTAACTGCTAACCCCGCTAAATGCACTATTGGTCTGGAGGAGGCCAAGTATCTGGGGTATTCTATTGGTAGAGGGTTACTCAAACCACAAACACTCAAAGTAGAGGCGATACAAAATTGGCCAAGGCCAGTCACAAAAAAACAAGTAAGGACCTTTTTGGGGTTAATTGGCTACTATAGGAGGTTTATTCCCAATTTTGCAACTAAGGCAACCCCACTAACCGACCTCACAAAAGCAAGAGGACCGCTAATGGTAAAGTGGTCCCCCGAAGCCGAACAGGCCTTTAGAAGCCTGAAAGAAGCTCTCTGTGCCCAACCAGTGTTGGTCACACCTGACTTCTCCAAAGAGTTCGTAGTCCAAACCGACGCATCTGAGGTAGGGCTGGGGGCGGTACTCTCCCAGGAGTCTCAAGGGGAGGAGCACCCCATCCTTTATTTAAGTAGGAAACTAAATCCCCAGGAGAAAAATTACTCCATAGTCGAGAAAGAGTGTCTCGCAATAAAGTGGGCTGTAGAGACACTCAAGTATTATCTGTTGGGGAGAAAGTTCCGATTGGTCACAGATCATGCACCCCTTACCTGGATGTGTCAAAATAGGGAGAAGAACGCTAGGGTGACCAGGTGGTTCCTAAGCCTACAGCCCTTTAAATTTTCTGTGGAACACAGGTCGGGGCACAAACATGGCAATGCCGACGGGTTGTCAAGGATGCACTCCCTAATATCCATGGTCGCTCACCCCTCGAGGTCTGAGCTGGGGGGGAGGATATGTGACAGAAACCAGGGGTTGGTAATAAACTCCATATACAGGGCTCCCAGGATACTGAACAGTTTCTGTCCTGTCTAAGCTAAACAGGGCAGCCTCGTGGTACAGGCACTCCATTCCACAGTTTGTCTGCTGCCTGTTTTCTGTCACCTGTCATGCTGATTAGAGTTCAGGTATATAAGACCTGTTTCCTGTTTCCTCTGGGCCCCGCCCAAGAGCCTGGAAGGCTGCTGAACTGCAGAGGGGTGAGAAAGCCTCTTTCCCAAATCGCTTCATTCATTCTGTTAGTTTGTCTAAAGACTGCAAAGGTACTTATTTTGTTGGTGGAAGTGGACAAGCCACTTCCAACTCTGAGTCAGGGACATCTAAGTTTAAGTTATCGCTCAGACGAGCAGCTTTTTGTTTGGCTTTGTTTTCTGTTTAAACTGTGGCAGTCTCAGTGCCTGGGACTGAATAAACCAGGCATAGCCTGTTTAAAGGAACAGTACGTGACGTCTCATCATTTAACCTACCCTAAAAGACCGTGTTCTAACAGTCCCGGACAGACGGCGGAGCCCCGGAGTAAGCCGTTTGTCACAATATATATATATATATATATATATATATATATAGCAGTTTGAAAGAACCACAAGCACTCCGTCTGGATCAACAAAATACTGGGTGCAAATCCTATAAAATAATGTAGGCAATACGATACCGCATCAAGATGAAATATCAGAGGCAGCACTCCAAATGGTAGTCAAAATATTGTATTGAATCAACAAGACATCATTCCACATGAATCACATCACATTGATAAAGGTCCCGTTTGTGGACCGAAACGTTGGAATGATGTCTTGTTGATTCAATACAATATTTTGACTACCATTTGGAGTGCCGCCTCTGATATTTCATCTTGATGCGGTATCGTATTGCCTATATATATATATATAATATATATATATAATCAAAAAATAAATAGATGATATTGTTCTGTGGCTAACAAAATGCTTTTATTTATGCGAGCTTTCGATATACACTGATCTCTTCTTCCGGCGATGTTACAATGAATGAAGCAAGCAAAAGCTATACTATAAACAGTGTCTATTGGAATGTTATCTGTGCTGGTCCTTCCCCCGGTGTGAATGTCTTTTATGGCTGGAGGTGTCAAAAGGTTCCTGAAAGCAAGTAATGAAAGAGTGTGTATGTGTATCAGTGTGAATAAAAATGAATGGAGAGCCCACAGTATATACAGTGCTTTACAAAAGGTGTGTGTGGAGTGGGAGTGGATATAAATGGTGTGGGTGGGTGTGGAAATTTGAGAGTTAGTAGCACAACTAAAACTGTGTGTGGATACTATGTGGTCCCTATTGGTGTATAGGGATGGAAAAACAAGGAGTATAAGTATGTGTGAGAGACAGCTGTGTGTGCATACATATAGCACAGTATGTACAGACATGGCCTATAGCGCTCATGGGAAGAGAATTCACTTGTGTCAGTAATGACTCATAAAATTTCGATCTCTGTTTAGGCCACTGCTAAGTGTCCCGAACAGTTGCATAAATTTGTCTTCATGCAACCGTCTCTCTTTCGGTGTTTTAAGATTACCTTTGAGTATGGCAACCCTCAGATTGTTCATCTTATGGCCAGAGTCAGAGAAATGTTCGCCAACAGGACTGTCTCATGCTGTGGCGGTGCAGGTTCATTCTCTTGTTTAGCCCCTGCCCTGTCTCACCTATGTAGTAGCAGCCCCTGGGCATTTCATGCACATGATGAGGTACCCGACATTGCTGGAGGAACAGGTGAACCTTCCTCTGATTTTGTATTCACGATTCCTGTGTGGTATTTGTATTGTGTCCGCTATGTAGAGCATTGCGCAGGTTTTGCATCTTGGGTCCTGGCATGGTTTTGTCCCGCATTCAGTTGTACTATTGAATACTTTACTCCTCACCATAATATTCTTGAGATTATGGGGTTGTCTGTATGATAATAAGGGTGCTTCAGGGAAGACCTGTTGCAGTCTTGTATCTTCCTGGAGAATGGGTTGTAGTTTCCTGGTGATCTTGCGTAGGGCTCCTAGGTGTGGGTTATATGTGACCACCAAAGGTACCCTGTCGCTTGTCTCCTTCTGTTTGTATTCAAGGAGATCACTTCTTGGTATTCTGGTGGCTTTGTGAATTTGCTGGTCTACAATTCTGTGGTTATATCCACGGTTTATAAAGTCTGAACTCAAGGCTTTAATCCGCTGGTCTCTGTCTGCTGTGTCGGAGCATATCAGGTTGTATCGTATGGCTTGACTGTAGATGGTTGCATGTTTTGCCTTTTGACACCTCCAGCCATATAACACATCCACACCGGGGGAAGGACCAGCACAGATAACATTCCAATTGACACTGTTTATAGTATAGCTTTTGCTTGCTTCATTCATTGTAACATCGCCAGAAGAAGAGATCAGTGTATCTCGAAAGCTCGCATAAATAAAAGCATTTCGTTAGCCACAGAACGGTATCATCTATTTATTTTTTTATTATTGAAGCTCGGCTAACACGGTACTGATACCTCTACATATATATATATATATATATATATATATATTATATAGTAAATGTTTATATATTCCTAAACAACTAATAATCCAATTTTGTATCTTTCCTTCTGTCTCTTTATTTTTAGAGATTATTTTTAGAGAATATTACACATGTTTATAATAATTTTTTGCTATGTTGTTGTTTTTTAATAATGAATTAAAGTATGCTGCTATCCCCCCTTCTGGGGTTTCGATTTGAAAGTTATGCATAATATATTGCAATCAGCTGTAACAACATTGTAATGGTTGGCTGATTTTCCCTTCGGCAGCCAATCATCAGTGAGTTAATGATATATATAGTACCCAATGACACATTCTGGTATTCCCTGACGAAGTATTTGTTTACGAAACACGTAGGAAGGAGGTGCGCATTCTAGCGCTGTTCCAGATTTTTATTGTGGACATTATAACACACTTACTGTGTATGTGTATATACGGACATTTCAACATTATAACACACTTACTGTGTATGTGTATATACGGACATTCCAACCAGCAACCAGCTTACACCGCCAGAGACGTCAAAGACGCAACAAAGTCCCTGTGACATCCTCAAAAGTTTCCCCAGAGTCTGACACGAGGATCTGAGCAGACCAGCGTTTCAGTGAAAGTAACATCTCTTGATCCAATTAGACAGGCAAAGACCAGGGCTAAGAGACTACAGACAGCGCTGCCTGGGAGATTAGGATTTCCGTCTCCCCATTTGGCCTGTGTTCGACCCGATTCTGTGTAGAAGAGTTGGCGATGTGGTAACATGTCCGTAACATGTTATGTTTATATACACTAGAATTGATGTACGTGCAATACTTACCTGCTGATATACCATCACACTATATTTAAATATTACACTATGAGGTTTTGCGCTGTTTTTTCTTTTGTTTTTCTCACTAGTGTTATGGTTTGTGGAGCCATCCCATGAAAGCCACAGCGGCAGCCTCCAAGTTTATCACTTAAAAGTAAGAGGTTTAATTTTGACCTGTTGGTTTACACTTACAGCACTATTTAAGATAAAAATTCACTCAAGTAGTTTTATTCACTTTATGTATATATATTGAATCACATATGTTTTTTCACTTTATTATCTAGTGCGCGGTTCACATTCACTTTTATTTCACTGGAATGTGACCACCTGATTTAAAAGTACACACTTCAAAGCCGGAGTGTGGTTCTCTCCCTGGTAATCAGGTGCCTCAACCTGCAGGTGATATGAAGCTAAAAGTGGGAAGTGATGCCTGGGTCCTTGTCCCGTTGCCTTGTTCTCTATTGGCCAGTTCATATTTCCCTCTCCCCGGGGTCATCCTACTGCACTGTTCCAGACCCCAGTCCTGATTGGTCAATGAACCCTCTGCCTCTGATTGAATTAGTGAAGACAATGCTGATTAGTCTGGGGATTAGTTTAGTTCCCCATGCTTTCAGATGGAGGCCAGGGCTCTATGTAAGCTGATACCTATCAGAATTCCACAATCATTCAAGGTTGGTCACGATGTCAGAAACCAACTGGAAATACAAATAGTGACATGAGCAGTGGTGATACACTGGCGACACACTTTATTCGAGCTCGGCTAGTCCCACGAATTCGGGTATACCCGGGTGTATTGAGGTTTGTGACTGTTTTCTGCCCGAGTGCATTGCGTTATTTTCCAGGCAGGGATTGAAGCATTTTATTCCCGCTGGCTGCAATACTGCACAGTATATATATATATATACTGCATTACAATTCATGAATTTATGCCATCTGGTAGACACGCGAAGCATTGCAGCCTATTAAATCCTAATCATTATCATTTAACAGATCAGCCGCCCGTCAGCCAGGCATGAACCCAGGCTGGGAAGGCAAACGCAACGGGGCTTGTCAGAGGTGAGGAGCGGCGCATTCCAGGTATCTGCCAGGTACATACTGGGTATTTGCTCGAATAAAGTGTGTCGGTGCAGTACCTTGTATCCGGGGATATCCTGTGAAGGAGTGATCATGAAGACATCCTGGGTAAGATATCTCTGCAGGGCCCAGCACATAGTGAGCTAGGGGTCCCTGTAACCCCTTTTCTGTTAAGTTGTGACTGTGTTTCTGTTTGCGTTGCTCCGTTGGCTTCGACCAAAATAAACCTGGTTGTATTTAACTCCTACTGTATGTTCTGTCTGCTGATTGCGATTCCAGTGTAATAATTTCGTGTCCAGTGACAATCTCTACTACCTTATTTACAGTATGGCAAAATGACTCACACTTAAAAATGCAAGTGTAATGAGGCGAGTTGAATATATTACGTACATAAAATGTATATTGTCCCTTTGAGAAATAGTTATATTAGTTATGTTAAGTTGGAGTTGCAATGAATAAGAGTTTTTACTCGCATGCCAAATTCTCTTTCAGCTTCCTTGTACTTTTAACTATTTTCAGTAAATTTATAAATAAACAGCTTATCTGTCATTTTAATAATTACTACAATACCACTACATTGAAAGTGTTTTTAAGAAGTGATAGTTTGAATAAATCCTGCTACAAAGGGCTTCTTGTATACAATCCACAATTTTCTCACCCCTTGTCTCTTGACAGAGCTGTCAATGGACCCTGACTCCAAAGCATGAGAATGGTTTCACATATGCTAGAGATTTTGTGTGAGTCACCTCCTTTCTTTCAGTAGCAGGGGATCCAGCACCTGCGGGGGGTTGGGTCTTTGATGGGAGGGTAAGAGGCTATGATGTGAGCAGGCAAGGTTAGGATGTGTGGTGTGATGCAAGCTCAATTGAATGGGAGCGAGATTGGGACTTTGGGCTATGGGCCCCAACAGAGTGAGAATTACCTCAAGCTATGTGAGACTATGAGACTAAGGCCTAACGCATGAGACTCACACAAATTGAGTAGGACTCGACAGGGCTGTATTTAGCATACTGTATTTGCCATTTAGAAATCATTCTGCTTGCGCAAAACTATATAAAACATCCACAGTGAAATCATTAAGATTCTGGATTAATTACTTTTGTTTATATGCTTCAACAATGATAGCTTCATATAATAAATACTTTGGCAACAAATTGTGGCTGACAAACAGTCTTATAACCAAAAGACATTAGATAAAGCCCATAAGAGTATTTGTTACCATAGACATGTTAAATCAAAAAATAGTTTTCTAAAAATACTTAGGCTAAGGCCACGGTAACTCCGCTGCCAAGCGCGCCCGCGAGATTGGCGGCGCGTGCAGCCGATTCCCCGGTCTGCAGCTCACTGCAGAAAGAGAGACCGTGGGGGGCATGGCGGGGAGGTGACAGGCGCGGCCATGACATTACCCGACAGGTTCGCCCTCATTGGCTGAACCGCCGGGGGGCGTGGCTTATCGCTCCGTCGCGAGTCCTGCTCTCAATTCTATTGAGAGCAGGAGCAACTCGCACCACTCGCACTGCGGCCCCCCCTCGCAGCAGGCCTGGCACCATTGAGGGGAGGGCTCTCGTCCGTGCAGCGTTCACCACAGCGGGCGCTGCAGTAGGCAGCGGGGGCAAGGCCTTAGGGGACTATACACTAAGCAGTGATAAGTCGTTTTAAGAGCGCAAAGTGCTCTTAGAACGTGAAGTTCCGTCGAGCGCTATTCACTAAGCCGCGCAAAAAGGCACTTTGCGTTGTAAAACGGACTTTTTCTTGAAATTTTTTCAAAGTCCGACTTTGCTTTTACGATCAGCTGTTTGCGCTGAATCCTGCCCTTCTGCGGGATACACTAAGCAACGCAAACTGATCGTACGTGAAAGTTGCACTGAATAAAGCTCACCAGCTAAAGGCAATTGATAAAAAAAGCAGGGCTTAGAAAAAATTCTTTGTTTACGTTTTTGCATCCGCAACACCAATACAACAGGCTGGCGGGTGTCCCCGGCTGACCCCGCGGGGGTCCGGGTGTCCCCGGTTCACCAAGCGGGGGTCCCAGCGGGAGTGCGGCGGTCCCCGCGGGAGTCCCGGGGTACCCACGGGCCTGCGGTAACAGTGTTGCGCCTCCAAAAATAATAAACAATATTAGTAACTGAATACACCCCCCTAACACATACAATACAGTAATGGGCAAATTTACTATTATCCACATATGGATAATAATGCATTTGCCCATTGTAAATACATATATCTTTCAATAAATAAAGTAAAAATATATTACACTTACCTTTTACAGGTACCCACGATGAAGGCCGTCTTCATCCTCATCTTCATCCTGCCCATGCCCCTCCGATGCTGCAAAACATGCACAACAATCACAGTAGCCAATGTAATGTCCACTATGGAATCACCATAGCGGTTATTAACCGCTACTGTCATTCCGGGGTTAACCCACCCTCACCAACTACCCAGCCGGGAGGCCTACCCACATAGCCTTGGGGCCAAAAAACCCTGCCCCCCCTAGTACCCACAATAAAAACAATACACTGCCCCACAATAAACATCATTCTATTTATTAAATACATAACCCACCCCCTGGGACCCCCCATAAATACATGATTTATTCTTTTACATAAAGGGTTCATACCCCAGGCCCACGTGATTCCCCTGTGGGCCTGACGGGTCACCTCACAGACCTACAGATTACCAGCAACTTGTTTCATACAGGTTCTGGAGGCCAGTTGTTGGGTCCCGCCAGGCACCATCGCCCTCCAGGTGGTCTCCGCTGGTCACCATGGGCCACAATTGGGTCCCCACGGTAGGCCCGTGGATGTCAGACCCACAGGTGTCTGAGGGGCCTCGGGTTGTTCCCACGGGGGTCTGGGGACCCACGGGTGGGCACTACAGGTCCACGGAGCCCCCACAGATGTGGGGCCACTGGTTCTTCCCCGCACACTACGGGTCCGCGGTTCCCCCCACAGATTTGGGGCCACAGGTTCTTCCCTGCAGGTGTCCCCCGTGGACCACGCAGCCTGATACCCATGAAAAGCCCGAGGATACCTTATGTGGTCTCCAGAGGTCTCACGCAAAACCAAGGAACAAACCCTGAATGTAAAATAAATAAACCTGACCTGTATTCAATACATACATCCCCCCCCCCCCAACACATACAGTACAATAATGTGCCAAATAACTATTATCCAGATATGGATAATACATTATTTGCCCATTATTAAACACATTAACTAGCATAATAACATAAATAAAGTTCTACTGACCTCATCAATAAGAAGCCCCCGTCGCCAGCAAAATCCTTGTCCTCCGTTGCCAACAAAATACATAGCCAATACATTGCAATTACATTCAGATATCAATTAACCCCTTAATTACCTTATCGGATAATAACTGCAAAGGTAATTAAGGGGTTAAGCCACCATGGCCTGATACCCACCCTTCACCCATTCATTTGTACAGTGGCTTCATCATGCAACTATATATATACACATATATATAGCACCCCCTTGAGAAAGGTCCTATTCCAGGACCGAAACGTCGGATTGGGTGATTTATCATTTCTATTCAGATGCCCAATACAGATTTTCATTATTACTGAACCGAGTGCAGTCTTTCTTTACTGGACGAGAGAATGGTAATGTTGTATTTTTATTATTTGATACTAGCACCTGTCTATATGAACCAGTACATTGAGTGCAAGCTGTGATGTTTGTTTTATATATATAGTGTGCGGGGAAAAAACGGTGGCCCCACATCTGTGGGGGCACCGCGGACCCGTAGTGCCCACCCGTGGTTCCCCAGACCCCCATGGGAACCACCCGAGGCCCCTCAGACACCTGTGGGTCTGACCCAGGGCTCCCAGACATACGCTGGCCTACCGTGGGGACCCAATTGTGGCCCACGGTGACCCACGGAGACCACCTGGTGGGCCATGGTAACCCACCAACAGGCCTCCAGAACCTGTATGAAACAAGTTGCTGGTAACCTGTAGGTCTGTGAGGTGATTCGTCAGGCCCACAGGGGACTAATGTGGGCCTGGGGTATGAACTCTGTATGTAAAAGAATAAATCATGTATTTATGGGGGGTCACAGGGGGTGAGTTATGTATTTAATAAATAGAATGATGTTTATTGTGGGGCTGTGTATTGTTTTCATTGTGGGTACTGTGGGAGGGGGTATTGGTCCCAAGGGTATGTGGGTAGGCCTCCCGGCTGGGTAGTGGGTGAGGGTGGTTAGGCCTGACGGGGTGGGGGGTTAGTGGGGGAGGGTATGTAGGCCTCCCGAGTGGTGGGTGTGGGTGGGTTAACCCCTTAATGCCTGTAGCGATTAATAACCGCTATGGTGATTAAGGGGTTAGGGGACATTACATTGGATGTTTTTATTCTTGTGTATGTTTTGCAGCATCGGAGGGGGCATGGGCATGATGAAGATGAGGATGAAGATGGCCTTCATCGTGGGTGCCTGTAAAAGGTAAGTGTAATATATATTAACTGTATTTATTGTAATTTATATGTATTTAAAATGGGCAAATGCATTATTATCATATGTGGATAATAGTCATTTTGCCCATTACTGTATTGTATGTGTTAGGGGGCGGGGGGTGTGTGTTGTATATTGCTATGTTTATTGGGGACAATTGGCCCCAATAAACATGTTATTGTGCCTTAATCCCTTCATTGCCTTAGCGGTTAGCCGCTAAGATAATGAAGCTGCTTTAATGTATTTTTATTAATAGTGTGCGGGAGCAGGGGGTCCCCTGAGCTGAACCGCATTGATTTCTGCCTCAGAGACCCCCTGCTTCCCGAGTTACAGGCCCCGGTTTGGTGCATCGGAGGCCAGTCTTGCCGCCATCTTTATAGAGCCCACCCGCCTGCTTGCGGAATCCCCGTGACCAAACTAATTGCCCATCAAGATTATCACAGCGGGGTCCCTGCTTCTGAATGGGACTCCCACTGTGTGAATCCTACCAGGCTGCATCAGTCTGTAAGAGATGTGCAGTAAGAGTAGACAGAACCAGTCACTCTCCCTGCGTACCTCTAACAGGCGATTGTGCAGCTTTTATTTAAATAACATCGTATTGAAGCAGGGGGTCTCCGGACCTGAACCACAATCATTTCAGCTTAGGGACTCCCTGCTTCCTGAGATATAGGCCGGTATCGCCGCCATGTTTAATTCTCCCGGGTCACATGACCTGGACATTTAAACATGGCGGGGGTACCAGCACTTGCATCTCGGCAAGCAGGGGGAACCCGGGGCTAAAATGAATGCGGATCAGCTCCACAGACCCCCTGCATCAATACTATGAAATAAAAATAAAAGCAGCTTTATTACCTTAGCGGCTAATAGCGCTATTGCCAATTACAGAGTATAGTGTGGTGGGGGAGGGTTTTGAGGGTAGAGGGGTTGAGTGAACAGGGTAGGTGCAACAGGGTGGGTGGTTAGGTCTCTCGGGTGGATAGTGGGAAGGGTTAACCCTTTCATTACCATAGAGGTTACTACCGCTAAGGTAATGAAGGGGTTAAGCCCTCCCGCAACTTTCCAGGTAGGCCAAGCCACCTACCCTGGGACACCTACCCCGTTCACTCACCCCCTCTACCCCCAATAAACCAGGTAGTCTGACTTAACCCCTTCATTGCCTTAGCAGTTAGCCGCTAAGGTAATGAAGCTGCTTGTATTTTATTTGTATAACATAGTATTGTAGCAGGGGGTCACCAGAGTGGAACTGCATTGATTTCAGGTCCTGTTATGGGAGCCGTTATCCCTCTGCTTTGTTCAAATCTCACGATCATGTCGGCCGTGACATGGAGATTTTAAACATGGCCGCCGGGATACCAGCACCCCATAACGGGGCCTATAACTAGGGAAACAAGGGGTCACCGGACCTGAAATCAATGCGGTTCAGTTCCGGAGACCCCTGCTACAACACTGTGTTATTAAAATAAAAGCCCTGCGATCGCCTGTTAGAGGCGCCCAGGTAGAGTAACTGATTCAGTCTCTCTCTTACAGCGCGTCTCTTACAGACAGGTGGGACCCGGTAGGATTGACACAGCGTGATTCCCATTCAAATGCAAGGACCCATGCTGTGGTAATGCGATGGGCCATTACAGCCTGCTGTGGACCATCTCACGAGTGACCGCAAGATGGTCACGCATTTTCCTTGGCAAGCAGACAACAACCGTCAGATGTACCTTTACATGTATTTTGCTTGCTTGCGGCATGTGTTGCTCTAAACTTTGGTTTATTTCTGTGTACGTACCCACTTGGCAATCATTTCATTTGCTAGCATATGGTTAAGGTTTTGTTAAATATTTTACATATGTTAATGTGTTAAATAGCATTCAAGGGCCTAAGGGTGGCAATTTTGAAATTCGCCTCGGCTTACAATGGGCTTTATTTAAAAAAAAACAGTCTTTAATTAATTACGTTTTGCACGGTTTCACGGCATTGAGACAGTAGAAGTACTTTTGAATACCACGCAATACACTGTACTCTTGTTTGTCTTTCGAACAGTTGCATTGAATAGTGATATACTGTATTATTTGAGATTTGAATCCTTTAGTGCTGAGGCTAGTTGTAACCAAAGTGGCAAAGTACATTTTTACATTTTCATTTTTTAAACAATTCAATGTTTATAGAGTTTTTCAGAAAGCTAATTAATAACATAAAAAACAAACAAAAATAGCATCTGTTTTGTGGTTTGCCAAAGAAACAAATATGCTTTTTTTCTTAGAAATGTCAGATATATTTATTCTTTATGGTTTCCATGAGCATATTTGCTCATACGACCTCACCAATCTAATTAGTTTTCTTTGTCTGAGAAAGTCATATTTCCCAATGTATAAATGTCTCTTGATTTTCTTTTAAAATTTTGAATACATTTTTTTGTTCATTTAATGTTTTCACAAGAGAACAGGGTGTGGTAGGCCACATATTAGGGCTAGGCATATTTTAATGCATCATTGTTTTCTTATATAACTACAGTAACTATGAGTCACACAGATACAACTTATATTTTTTAAAAGAGGAATCCAGGGTTTGATTATTTTAAAATGTTATATAACTACATTTATTTATTTATTTAGCTAGCGTCCTTATCCAGGGCGGTGTACATTAGTTAGTACAGACACAATCTATGATTTTGGTGGCTGAGGCACAGGGAGATAAAGTCACTTGCCAAGGTCACAAGGAGCTGACACCGACATACTGTAGTGTCATTGTTTTTAAGAGTCAGTGGGGCCTATGCTAGTAGTCTCAATGAGTTCGCTGCTACATCACAAGGTTTGGCATGTTCTGGCTGAACGTTTGTCAGTTGAGTTATCACGGTATTCAGAAATAATCTGAACCCAACTCAAACTGTGAGGCAAGAAAATGCCTAAACCACTCGGCGAAGCAGAAAAACTCATCTCAGCCTCTCTCAAAGTTCTCCCTGTGCGATCTGGCTGCAGAGCTGCACAGAAAGAGCAGCCTACACCTGAGCATATTTTGCCAGCGATCGCAGTGTTTTAATAATTAAAAAATAAAAATTCAAATATTTTTATTGTGTTTTTCAAAAAATGGGGAAGGGGGAAGAAAAGGGCAGATAAATAACAACTGACCAAGGAGGCGCTAGCTTCCCCCCCCCCCTCCTTTCCCAATACCCATATTCCTAAAACATACAAATAAACGAGAGGACACAGTTTTGGAGATAAAATGGCCGCGGCTTCTTTATTAATAACAACTGGGGATAGCCTCACCAGAATGCTCAGGGTTGGACAATGCAAAGGGGGCACCCGGAAGTATGTCCCAATGACCTGCCCCCTTGTTTCAACACCATGCTTTACCAACCCCGAGCCCCTTCTGGAGGGACAAGTACCTGCCCCCCCCCCAACTGCCGCCGCGACAAAGCAATTGGTCGATTGACCCCTCCATCAATCTTTTCTTCCTTGTTTTCAAAAAGATTAACTTAAATATCTGCAAAATAAAGAAATGTTAACATTGAAATAAAATTACCCGAAATAACTTAACTAATAGGGATGGGTGGGTGGGCAACTTCTGCAACACCAAGGAACAAGTGACAGTTGCTTGTTCCTTGGTTCAAATTCAAAACTAACTGCCCCAACTGCCACTCTGATTGCTCACGCATCAGTGGCTGTTGCCGCCCATGCGGGCTCGGCCAGCTCTAATACAAGGTAGGAAAAAACAAGTGACGCGGCCGTCACAGCTCCTCCAAAACAGCCAGACGCATTGGAAAAATAAAAAAACTTTTTCAAAGTCCATCCCTGGACAAAACGCGTCAGAGCGTCTTTTTGCTGATGTTCACTTTGTCAATTTAATAAAGTTTTTTTATTTTTCCAATGCGTCTGGCTGTTTTGGAGGAGCTGTGACCGCCGCGTCACTTATTTTTTCCCTACCTTGTCTTCATTTCCAGCTGGAGCACGCCGACACCACAAGCAGCTGGCAACCGCGCTGTTCATCCATCAACATTGCAGGCAGATCACGCAAGTTTACCGTGAGTACTGACCACTGATTTACACACCGCAGGACACAGGGTGCAGGTGAGGTTAATGGTTACCGGATTATATGGACTTACCTTTGGGCATTTCTCTGGCCGTGTCCTTCTGTACTTCTACCGGCGCTTCCCAACCCCCCACCCTGTATTAGTCTGAACGGATGAAGTTTCTAAGCTTTTAAAGCAGCATTTTATGATGAAGTGGTGTCTTTCTCCTGTCACTATGGACTGATATATTTACAGCCCTGGTTGTAGCCTCAGGTCTATTCGGGGGTCATTCCCTAATTTTTCCCTACAGCTCTAATACAACAATAATCATACATACAAGTATCAGAATAATAATCATAGGGTTGACCATTTACATACACCAAATACCACATATTACAGACAGTCTGCGTAAACATACATGCCTGAATAACTTGGGCAGACCCAAGGCATAACCACACTTTATCCATATATAGAGAGGGTAAAAAATTAACAAACAAAAAGATGCAGGAGAGTAACTGGGAAGGAGAGGGAAGGGAGTGGGAGGGGGGTAGGGGGAGCACCCCCATCACCCCCATCCACCACAGCTATCAAGGCGTATCACACATATCCTCTACTTGCTGTTACGATTGTGCTCGCCACAAACCGGGACCGGACCGTGGGGCTGAGGTTATATAATCACCGACCTTAGTCCGCGCAGACTGATCCGGAGTGCGCAGTTCGTAGTCGTACATAGCAGGGTCAGGATTGGAGAAGGCAGGATCGTCGTTATTCAAGCAGAAGTTCGGCAACAGGTAGTCAGGAGTTCCCCGCTTCAGATTAGGAGCGTGATTGCGGGAGTGGCCTCTGCGCGAGGAGCGGGCTCGGCCCATGACACTGGTCTCAGCAGGGGGAGACAGCAGGCTGGCTGAAGTACACCGCAGGGCAGCGTCGGGGAAAACCAACCGTTCAGCATGGAAGTTCTAAGCAGGCCTCTGCATGGAGATTAGCAGCAGGACTCAGGAAACGAAGGGTAACCACTGCTTGGGGAGAATGCAGCAGGTACCAGTGCTGGCTAAAAAACGCTTCAGCTCAGGAGTCAGGAACAGGCCTCTGGATCCTCAGAACTAGAGATGAGAACTAGAGAAGTTAGTACACAAGGAGACAGGCCTGGGCAGCTAGTGGCAGAGACAGTAACGTCCAGAGAAGGATTATGCTCGGCTCTGATTCAGAGCCAAAGCCCAACATATAAAGGGCGGAGATCCAATCACAGGGCAAGGGTGTGTGAGCATTCCTCCAATGATGGAGCACAGGGCAGGAACTGAAATGAGAGGCAGCACATGTGACATTGATTGCCAGAGGGAGCTTTTGCAACTGCAGAAGTCTGCAAGGTTATAATCAAAGCCAGGAGCGGATTCCTTACACTTGCAGATCTAGAGCATAGTATACTAATTTACTTATTCTTGCCTCGCTCGGAGGGGGGCTGTATAAAAATCTTTAAATCAGACTAGATAAGATCATTCTGGCATGGAAGTCCTCATCTCAACTCAATTCTCAAGTCAAGGGTCCCAAATTCTATAGAATTCCTCAGTGGATTGCTTCAGGAAAGCTGTAAGCTTCTCCATAACCTTCACCTCATTTATCCATTTTTCTACTGACTGCCTAGAGGGGGGTCATTTTCTTCCAGATGCCGCTATCGAGCATCTAACTGCCGTTAGAATAAATTAAATTAGCTTTTTCATGGAACAGCTAATATCATCAACGGGTTTTGCCAGCAAATAAATCAGCAGATCAACTGGAATTACCAGCTCAGTCGTGTTGCTAATGATATTCTGGACAACAAACCAGAATTTTTGTATAGCAGGACAGTCCACCAAATATGTACCATATCCCCATTTTGTCCGCAACCCCTCCAACACAGATTGGATGCCTCAGGGTAAATCTGTCTCAATCTACTTGGAGTCGGGTACCATTGAAATAAAATCTTGTATATAGCTCAACCCCGTGATAGCACAATCCGCTACAACATTGGCTGAGCTTTGCTCTCAAACATCACCTACCTTTGTTTCCCCAGCCGCCTGCACCACCATGCTGATGACATGACCTAGCTCCTCAAGCGCCATCGCGTGAATGATGTCAGGTGTGTGTGTATCTGTGTGTATCTGTCTAAGTGTGTGTCCGTTACCAATAAAGATTTGAATAGATATTTAAATTTAAAAAAAAAACATCTATTCAAAGCTTTATTGCTAACGGAGACAGACACATGGACACACACACACAGACACACACACAGACACACAGACACACACAGACACACACCCCATGATGGCTGACATGTGGTGACGAATCTCCTGCACCCTGCTCCGGGTAAGTCCTGATCACGGCGGTCATTTAAAAAAAAATTGCGAACCCGGTTATAACGCTGTCTCATTATGTGGACCACAAGCACCGCATTATAATGGGGGTCAGCTGTATATTCTCTTTGGTCACGGTTCAAATGGATGTTTTTGCTGTGGAGTCCAGATATCCTCCCAGTCATCTCTATTAATTTCCATATTAGGATCTTTGGCCCATTCGAGCATATAATTATGGTCTGGAGTGTTTACAGAAGACTCCATTCCCAGGTATAACCTTGAAATCAGTCCCTTCAATAGACACCCGTCCTACAGAGCAACTCAAAACTTGTAAGTTCGGAGAAAGCAAGACTCTGGGACTTTTTATAAAGAAAATGCCTAATTTGTGGATATTTGAACAAGTCAATGTCCGGGGCCTCAAATTATCCCAAAGTTCTTGGAAATAGAGAATCTTCCCATTGTCCACACAATCAGCTATTGTCTTGATATTTCTACTCTGAACCTGGTCAAATTGTTTCAGGTCACAACCAGGGGGAAATTCCGGGTTATTAAATAGAGGGGTCAACTGGGACAAGGGGAGATAAGCTTATATTTCCCGCTGGCTTTTCTCCAAATATCCCACGTGCATCTCATCAGGCCTAATTTCTTAACATTTTGTTCCCGGGTCACAGGGGTCCAAATATACAGCAGCAAGGATGCAGATCTTGTATAGTGAGATTCAATGGCCAGCCAGCAGAATTATTTTGGGTCAGCATTCCAAATAATCACCTGACATAGCAGGGCAGCCTGTTAATGATTCTGCACATCTTGGATCCCCATGCCCCCTCTCGCCCTTAAAGCGATGTTGGGGATAAAATGTACATTCAAGACTTCAGAAGTCTACTTCTAAAAATAAGGATGGCAGAGTTTCCATAATATTGACCCGCACATTTCTTTAAACACACAAGCAGTAAAGCTGTTCTTGCACATCTTATTATATAGCCGAGTGATATTAGTAATATCACTTACCGAGCTGTCCTTGGTCTCTTGCCCTGCCATATAAATTGAAATACAATACCTTGCAAATGTTTTAATTCAATAATTGGTATCTGGATTGGAAGGATCTGAAACTAATAAAGCAGTTTAGGGAGAATATATTCGTCTTGGCCTATACTATTCTCAAATTCCAAGATATCTGAAACTTATCCCAGCCTTTTTTGATCTTGGTAAATAGAGGAGGGTAATTACATTGGTACAGAGAGCCATGATATCTGGCAATTTTAATTCCCAGGTATTTAATATGGGAGAAGCTCCATCTATAATTAAAATTTAGTTGTAGAAGCTTAATTTCTGAGGCTGGGAGTGTTAAATTTAGGGCCTCCGATTGATCGTTATTAATTTTATAGCCCGACAATTTACTAAATTCCGTTAGAGAATATTGGAGGTTGGACAAAGATGTTTGGGGGTTAAATAAGGTCAATATGATATCGTCAGCAAAAAGAGAGATCTTACACAGTAATTTACGCTACCAATGGAAATACCTTGAATATTCACATTCTCTCGAAGAGTAGAGGGGACAGAGGGCCATGTCTTGTGTCATGTTTTATACTAATCACATCTAAATTGTTTTCTGGGAGTTTGCCTAGGGGGGACGGCCTTTGGTAGAGTGCTATACACCCTCCAGAAAGGGGCCTCCAAATCCAAACCTCTGCATTGCTCCATCCAAGAACGCCCAATCTATTCTGTTGAACGATTTCTCAGCGTATAGACACAATAGAATAGCTTTTGTGCACGTGGTCGATAATATCTATAATCTTTCGGATGTTATCGGAGGCTTGTCTGCCCGGAACAAAACCAACCTGGTCTATGTGAATTGGACTAAATATCTTAAGATCTGCGTTGAGTAAAGAAATTGGACGATAGCTTCCACGTTGAAGTGGGTCCCGGCCTTCCTTATGTATGATGGCTATACTTGCGGCAAACATAGTAGTTGGGATTGGAGCGCCTTCTAAAAAGGAATTAAATATTTTTAGAATATAGGGAGACAGAACCCCAATAATTTTTTATAATATACATTAGATAACACATCCGGGCCTGGGTTTTTTTGCTGCTTTTAGAGATTTATCCACAATCAACAACTCCTCTTGGGTGATTTTCCCATTTAAAGCCTCTGATTCAGCTTTGGTCAGCTGGGGAAGTTTGTACTCTTCCAAATATTTAGAAATGGCCTTTGAGTTAGTAGTGCCTCTCCCTGAAGAGCTCAAATCATATAGTCTTTTATAAAATTTTGTAAATTCTTGGGCTATTTCCTTTTCATTGTGAGTGATTAAACCATTTTTACCCCTTATAGCAGGGATTTGTTATTTGACTTTCATGCCCCTGAGTTTTTTAGCTAAAAGTCTATCGACTTTATTCCCCTTGTCATAGTATCGCTGATTGGTGCATTTCAGTGCCCTTTCTACTGTACATCTTCCAAATGAACCTGCCTCAGGGCCATTCTAGCAGAACAGAGCATTATATAGTGTTGTTTTTTTGATGGGCTATATTTGTGTTGCTGTTCCAATTGTGAAATCTTTTTCATGCGTTCTTTATATAATTTCAGCTTGCTCTTTTACTTATGAGAGGCAATGGAGATAAAATCACCTCTTATTGTCGCCTTATGGGCTCCCCAAAGCATCGCTGGGGAAGAACAGAACCCTGGTTGATATTGAAATATGCTGTAAGTTTTAGTTTTATTTTGATCTCAATCTCAGGGTAATTTAGGAGATAATCATTTAATTTCCACTGGAAGATTTTGCTTTTGACAAAGGGGAGAGAGTCAAATCAATAGGGGCATGGCCAGACCAGGTGATTGGACCAATATCTGAATGGGAGGATGCATGGAAAACATTCTTGGTGACCAGGAAATAATCAATTCTCGAAAAGGTCTGGTAAGGGGAGGAATAGAAAGTATAGTCCCGTTGGCCCTGATGTTGAGCTCTCCATATATCTGTCAGGGAAAATTCCTTTATAAGATTTCTAAAAAAAAAATTGCAGTTTTCTGGGTATGAATCATTTGTGTGGCCCGGGGTGGCAGATTTGTCTACAGAGGAGAGGACCATATTCATATTGCCTGCTACTATCAGAGAGGACAGAGATTGTGGATCAATTGATTCCAGAACCTTTGTTATAAAATCATCCTGATTCTCATTGAGAGTGTAGAGATTAATTAGCATGATTGCTGAGCCGGCCAGGGAGCCATATATTATCAGGTATCTACCCTCTGGGTCAACCATCACCTTTTCGGTGGTAAAAGGATCACCTTGTCTAATTAGAATTGCCACTCCTCTTTTTTGCTGCAAAATGAGAAATTATACACCTTTGAAAAACCTTCTTAAATGTGTTGGGGGGTCATGGATATTGAAATGGATCTCCTGAATGAAAAGAATATCTCCCTTTGTTCTTTTAAATTCTTGGAGAGCAGGTTTCCGTTTACCATTAGATTGTAGGCCCTTGACATTGAGCGAGATGAGGTTTACATCGGCCAAACTAGCCATAACCCTTGAAATTTAATTGAGGGTCTAAGCCACCAACTTTCCCATCGTGGGGGCCGTTATAAATATTTAATTCTTTATTAATAAGAGACCCCGGTGGATAAGGGGACAGAGGTGGGGGGCAGGAGGGGGACAAAAAACAGGAGGAGGAAAAAAACAGCTCAACAATAGCCCAAGAAATATATCCCTAGTCACACAAGTGACTGCGAGGGTGGTCCTACCGCCCGTAGGAGACATCTCCTGTCACAGGGCCTGGGGAAAACAAGGAGGAGGGCCAAGAGGACCCTCAAATGAAAACAAAGGCAATTTCCATATTTTAGCTAATACAGAACAACAACTAGTAGGCTGAAACCTGAAACTCTTGAGTGTAAATTCAAAAATTCCACAGGGTTATTACCCATTCCCACTCTACCTCATCAATGAACTAAGAGGAGAACAAGAGGACTCACTCAACTGAGATAAACTAACTCAGTCTAAATAGAGCCCTTGCGCCTCAAGCAAGAAGGTAGAAGGCGGGAGGAAGAAGGGAGAAAGGGAAAGATGCAGAAGGGGGGAAGGGGGAGGGAAGGCAGGTAAAAAGGCAGGGGAGGAGGGGGGAAGGAAGTGGGGTGAGAAAAAAGAGGGGAAGGATAGGGAGGAGGGAATGAGAAAAAAAGAAGGTGGGGTGGTGGACGAGGAGGGGAGGGGGAGAGAGGAAAAGGGGGTTGGCTATTTAGACCTTTACAGCCCTTACCGAAGAACCACATTTCTTCTCGGGGGTTAACGGGAAGTAGATCCCTTTCATGAGGTTGAGACAAATTATATGTAGCTATGTGTAAAAATGGTGTACATATCTTCCTCATGCTGTGCAGTAACTCCTGTTAAAAGGGCAGGGTTGCCAGTAGTCATCATGGAGGTTTGCCCTCAACCCCTGTGATGTGTAAGATAGTAGCAAAGGAAGTGACTGCATGCTCTGTGTCCACTATTAGTGACACAGAGGTGGGTTTGTTTCTGGAAGCTGATATATTGCACAGCACTTCCTAAGGTTAGTCTGTTCAGTGAGAGTCATGTGCAGTATCTGCAACAGTGTTGCAGTGTGTGAGATGAGAGCCACACAGTGCAGTGTCTGATGCAAGAGCTGTGAGGCTGTGCAGCTCAAGTGGCAGAAAGACAAGCTGCTTACACACGGTGTCCAGGGATCTGGCACATGGTCTCTGTAGACGGACGTTCACAGAGGTACACAATTGGAGACTTTATAAAGTGAAATTATAATAGGCTTTATTGTGCCTTTTCCTTTTCATCAGGAAACCATCCAAACACAAGGGGGGAACAAAGCTTCTATTCAATTGGGAGTAGTTCTAGTGAAATCCTATGCAAGTAATTCACATGTCCCTTAGTAAAGCATGTCTCGCAGCCCCAAAACATATAGCATGAAATAAGCAGATATAAGCAGTCTCTTAATAATGAAAGTCTTATCTGTTTCTTGCTGTAGAGTAAGCTTCTCTGCTCTCCTGGAACCGCACCCATGCGTGCACAGAAAATATCAGCATCCAGGTTTAGAAGTCTTATTTGGTGTCTTGCAATCAGCTATGCTGGGCAGAGCTCAAGACCGGTCAGCTCCAGAGATGTGTGTTCTCTTGGTCAGACTCTCCTGGGAGTCTCAAGAACACTCCTCTGTCTCTCCAAAGGTCAGTTCTCAGTCAGAGCTAAGGAGTCCCCTCCTGTCTCAACAGACAGGCTTTTGTAAGCAATCAGGCAGGTGGTGTTTATTAATTGGCTACCAGCAGTTAACCACCACACTGCCAGATTAAAGGCACATTACTTGAACAGGGATTACTCCCCTGTTACATACCTCCCCTGTTTTTGGGAAGCTCAGGCTTGCCACGGCCAAAGCCCATCCTTCCACTCTCATTCTAGATATCTCAGTGACTTGAATGAGAGTGGATGGAGGAAGAGAACCCTCAGTCCTGTTGGGATTGGAGCCCTTTCTCCAGTTTATATTCGTGTCTTCTCCTGAAGGTGTTTGAGATCAGCACCCCTCAGTCGCTCGAGGAGGACTTTCTCCAAGTATAGTCTTTTTTCTACGTGCGCGGTCATGAGATTTCCCTCACGTCGGGTGCTCGTCTTATTGTAGGCATACTGTATGGCAGCAGTTGCAGAGTGTTTAAAAACCGCCCTTTTCCCACTCAATGGGGTTGGTAGTTCAGCCCCTTTTAGATTAAGTTGCAATTCCACACCCACTTCCAGAGAATGTCCCATCTTTTCAGCTTCATCAGCTATGGATTCTTCTGGTTTTAATTCAGCACGTGTACCTTCTTTTGTTGCCTGCTGGGTGGCTGAAGGTTTTGCTAGTGCTTGTTTAGGTGGTTCAAATTTTGCAACCTTGTCTTTCAGATGAGCGGTATTCCCAGCTCTCACTGTACCCTTGTCTTCATGGGTTTTCGAGGCTGTGGGATACTGATGCTTAGTCAGGGTCAATACTTGTCCTTGTAGGACTGTAATCTTATCCGCGAGAGATCCCCGTTTTTTGAGTGCATCTTGCAAGTCTCTTCTCAGGGAATTTATCTGCATGCTTTGTTTTCTCTGAGCCTGCCTCCACATTTTTATTGCATTGTGGAGCACTATTAACTTCTTTGCTTGGGCCGCAGTTACTTGTTTCAGTTTCTGGACCTTCTTTTGCTCCCTTTTATGCTGCGTCACCTGGGTTCTAAGCTTGGCTTTTAGCGTTGCTTTGGTGATGCTCAGGGTAGCCTTCAGTTTCTCATGCTGCTTTGCGGGGACATACTGGGTCATCAGACGTTCCTGCAGCACTTGAAGTTCTTTAGCAGACTGCAGCTTTTCTTCCTGCAGCATTTGCTGCTTCTCCTCAACATACTGGAGGTGTGTACGCAGACCTTGCAGTTGGTTCTGCAGTTGGTGCTCTGCTTCAAACTTTTCCTTGACTTCTTCTATCAACTGAAAATTTTCTTCTTTCAGTTTTAAGTTTTCTCTTTTTAATCTTGAACTTTCTCCTTTTTCAGTCTCTGTATTCTTCAAGGCTTCTTTGCAGTCCTCCTTCCATTTACGCACATCTGCTTTGAGAATGACAATCTCCTGGCATGAGACTTCCTTCTCTAGGTTGAGGGTCTGAAGCTCCTTCTGAGAGACTTTGAGATCTGTACCAAGATTACCAATAGTTTCTTTAGCAATGTCCAGCTCCTCAGTGAGACTGTGTAGTTCCTTTCTGGAAACTTCCAGGTCTGTGCGGCAGCTGTTGGTCTCATGATGTGAGGCATCAAGTGCTCTGCGGAGTGTCTGAACCTCTTTCTGAGATACGTCCACTTCTATCCGGACACTGTTGACCTCCTGTTGTGAGGCATTCCGCTCTATACGAAGAGTGTGAACCTCTTGCTGGAAGACTGTCATCTGCTTCAGTGCCTCCTCATACTTCCGCTTTAGTGTAGCCACCATTTTATCAGATTGGCTCTGCTTTTCATCCATGGCGGAAATAGTAGCCTTTGCAGTATCTAGCTCAGTCTTGAGATCGTCCAATTCTGTCCTGGCTAAAGAGTAAATTGTGAGCACATCTTTTTGTAGCCTCACGTTATTTTTCTGTAGCTCTGTGTTATCTGCTCTCTCAAGTTTCAATTGTTCTCGAAGTAGATCACAGTCACGCCTGGCAATTTTCAGGGCGTCTTCAGGGCTGGTCAAGGGATCGTCACTCACTGTTCCGCCTCCGCTTCCCTGGGATGGTTGGTTGAGGGTTCCTCACTGTTGGCACCGGACAGACACTTCTTTGTGGTACATGACTTCTGCCTTGGGCCCTCTGTATATTCGGTTAACCGCGGGACGAATTCTCCATTTTCTCTAGGCTGCAGGGCAACTCGGTCCCCATTTTCCTCCACAGGATCTGCGGACGTGTCTGTTCCTTCCATGGTATGTGAAGAACCGCTTTTCTTTTTCCGCTTTTTTGATTTGGATGACACGTCCCTTCAGGGATACTGGGGTCTCCATCTTCATTTGAAATTTTAGCAGCGTCACAGGATCCACCCGGCTTTTCTTGCAACTGTAATAGCTGACGGAAATATTCGGTGATCGACTGCTCCCGCTCTGTCTCCTGCTGATCATATTCGTCATCAAAGGGAGCGGTCTTTTCTGTTCGTGCCGAATTCAGGCACCCCTCCATTCTTGGGGTGTTGTGTGGGTGTGACTCAGTTCGGGTTCCCCGTAAGAGATGTCTTCCTCCTTATTGGACTGGAAGGGCCACTCTTCCGTGGGGTAGGGTTCATTACAGGAACGCTGCATCTTGTCCTCCACTTTTAGGCTATCAGGTGTAATTTTCTTCCTGACCTCAGGAAGCGCTATTGCAGCTGTTGCCACTGTATTTGCTATAACCCCCAATTGTGGTAGTCCTACAGATGGGCATATTTTGCTTGTAGAGGTCATAGCTCTCACAGGCATCTCTGTAGACTTTTCATTCTTGGATAATTTTTTTCAATATCAGCAGTACTGTGCATGCATTTTCTCTTATCAGGTATTCAAGATGTGCAGTTGCTAGGTAAAAATGTCTATTTGCTTTACACCATTTACTTGCTAGGTGATATCTCTCATTAGGTATGCTGAATGTGTAGTTGCTAGGAAAAAAACTTCTGTTTGCTATACACCATTTACTTGCTAGGTGCAATCTCCCCGCTTCAGCAACAGAATTTGGTTTTATGCCTGAGTTCAGTAATTTTTGCATATACTTCATTCACAGCTGGTAGCCCTATGCGGAGTGGCAACCTTTATTTGCAAAATCAGTACCACTCGTGGGTCACCATCTGTATTCACTGCTTCAGCGAAACTTTTGAAAACAACAAACACCTATCCCTTTTTAAGGGCTGACTAACTTCTTGAACCCTGACTATGGCTGAAAGACAAAACCCCTATTTCAATGACCATATTACACTTTGTGATAGGCAAATTAAGGTTTAGCTACTTCAGCAGTCTCTTCTGGGTTTTTGTATGTTTCAGTGCAGTGTGGTTTCAGTGGTGTGTATCCCTTTATTTCCGATCTCTGCTGCATGAGGTTTTTTTTTTTTATTTCTCAGACTGTTTGTAGGCAAAAAGCATAAAAAAAAATTTCACATAAAAATCTCGGTCCTTTTTAACTAAAAAGACACCTCTTGTCCCACCTCGGGCACCATATGTAGACGGACGTTCACAGAGGTACACAATTGGAGACTTTATAAGGTGACATTATAATAAGCTTTATTGTGCCTTTTCCTTTTCATCAGGAAACCATCCAAACACAGGGGGGGAACAAAGCTTCTATTCACTTAGGAGTAGTTCTTGTGAAATCCTATGCAAGTAATTCACATCTCCCTTAGTAAAGCATGTCTCGCAGCCCCAAAACATATAGCATGAAATAAGCAGATGTAAGCAGTCTCTTAATAATGAAAGTCTTATCTGTTTCTTGCTGTAGAGTAAGCTTCTCTGCTCTCCTGGAACCACACCCGTGCGTGCACAGAAAATATCAGCATCCAGGTTTAGAAGTCTTATTTGGTGTCTTGCAATCAGCTATGCTGGGCAGAGCTCAAGACCGGTCAGCTCCAGAGATGTGTGTTCTCTTGGTCAGACTCTCCTGGGAGTCTCAAGAACACTCCTCTGTCTCTCCAAAGGTCAGCTCTCAGTCAGAGCTAAGGAGTCACTTCCTGTCTCAACAGACAGCTTTTGTAAGCAATCAGGCAGGTGGTGTTTATTAATTGACTACCAGCAGTTAACCACCACATTGCCAGATTAAAGGCACATTACTTGAACAGGGATTACTCCCCTGTTACAGTCTCCCTTAGGGGAGAGGTGGAATAACCAAGCTGATTAGAGTGGAGGAGCAGAAGGAACCTTCCTCAAGATGGTCAGCCTGAAAATGAGCAGCTAAGTACGACCGCGATGAGGGGCAGTCTGCCTATGGAGATGATAATGGAGATGACTTTAAAGATGCCCTGGTTCAAAAGATCCCTCCTGTGTGAGTGTGGAGTTATTCCACAGGAGCATGCCCCAAGAAGGAGTTCCCCATCAGATACTTTCCCCCGCGGAGATCCTGATGGGGTGGAGGTGCTGTAAACAAATGTGAGTAGGACTCAGAGCACACTACCTCAGGCGCCTGTCATGGTGATATTCCCCATACCAACCCAGCGGGAGACTCAGAAGTCCTGTAAGCCAGCAGGTGCACCACATCACACAGACATGTAATGGGGGCCATTTAGACCACAGGGGCCATCTGAGATTGGTGGGGTCCCATAGAACCATTAAATAATTGGAGGTGCAGCTGAGATCAGACCTGGGGTGCCCTATTTTATTTTTGTGTCAAATTGTTCATCTAAATTTTCCATCATGTCCGTGCCATCAAAACAAGAGGTCCATGATTGGGCCTTAGCGCAGCAGGTATCCCCAAGGCACGCGGTTACCGTGGCGGGAGTATCCACCAATTCCACGTGGGTATTCACAGTGTGCAAGCAAGTGCGGAACTGTCCGGGTCTGGCCACTGCCCGTTTGGTAGACTGGAAACCCAATGCCGATGGCCGAGGGACTATCCTACTACTGGCCACCGGGCATGACATATGCTCAGAGACTGTCCCTCATATATTACATACCAGAGGCCCCTTAGGTAGGGACCCTGCCCTTAGGTGAGTGTACATCTTGCCAGTGACACAGCTGCAGTGCTGTGTGCTCTGATAAGAAGAGACAGTGTTGTGTGCAGCGCAGCTAGAGGAGTTGCTTTGGCTGTGTCAGGGAAAGGCCCCTCATAGGAAGAAGGGGGGGTTGCTTTCTAGTTATACAGTTTGTGTAATATCACCAGTGCCAGTTGCATGTGGTGAACTGCCAGAGTCTGGGATCAGACCGAAGCTACAGCAAGAGATCTTCTGCATGGAGGGGCTAGGGTAGAGGTATACCCCAGGGCCCAGTTAGTCCCCTGAGACATTAGAGGAATACTGTATGTGATAGGGACTGCCTTAAGACAGGAACTCCTTCACATACTCAGAGAAAGAGGAAGAGACATGCTGCAGGACAGTGCCTGAATGCCGTGCAGCCTGAGTGAAGAAAGAGTGTCCATTCCTGCAGAGAGCAGCGCAGTGTGGCGTGGGATCACTGTGCGGTGTTGCTGAGTCCAAGGATTATCCTGATCTGGAGCAGTGATCAGGGAGGTTGTAGAATAAGTGCACCACCGGGCTCCAACACAGGGAAGCGCTATCCCTCACACTCACACTCTCTTTATGGTTGTGGACACTCACATTATTATCAAAGGAACTGAGGGTGATGTGATGATGGTACGTGGGTGAGGGGATGGTAGGCATTCAGGGTGATGCAATATTATTCATATGCATTGTATTGATGTTATGCAAAGAGTGTTTCATTGAAGTTATCGTTCATGCTCAGTAAATACTGTTTATTCACATTGTGTGCATTTACTGTATGGTTGTTCTGGTGAGGGCACACTCCCATCACGTTGGGATCCCTCATCAGTGGAGACGCTGCACCGAGTGTAAGTATATACCCAGGTTCCCCGTGGCGGAAGCTCAGCCCTCCTAGATGCCAAACAGGTACAGCACCACACTGATAAGTTGTCAGATTCACATACCCACCTCAATCTCACTTAGGGTGGAGGAAAGAGAGCTACATATACATAACAATCCACATGATGGAATAAAATCACAAACATTAGTCATAGTCCTGATTATATTTCTCAGCAAGTAACAGTGTCATATTTAGCTTGTTTTTGTTAGATCAGAGACATATTATGAGACTCAGTGAACGTGCACTACTTATATTTAACAGGGACTATTGTCCCTTAGGAAGGGGAGGGGGGAGGAGAGGGAGGGAGGGGATGGGCAAGGGTGGGGGAAAAGGGGGAGGGGTGGGGAAGGGGAGAGGGAGTATGGGGGAAGGGGGAGGTAAGGAGGAGGGAATGAAAGGGGAATTGACTAGTATGACCTATATAACACTTACAGAAAACCCACATTTCTTCTGGAGAGGAAAGAGGACCCTTCAGTGAGGTTAAGACACATTATACAGGACAATATAAATAGGAAAACAGAATCACAAGCACTAGACATAGCCCTGAAAAGTTGTCCGCATGTAACAGTGTCATATTCAGCAGTTTCATGTTAGACCAGAGACATATTATGAAACCTAATGAGCGTACACTATCTATATTTAGCTGGTACCAATGTCCTATAGGGGAAACAGGGGGAGGGGGGGAAAGAGGGGTGGAGGGGGAAGGGGGAGGATTGGGAAGGGGGGGAAGGGTAGGAAGGGGGAGGATTGGGAAGGGTAGGAAGGGGGAGGGGAAGGGACAGGGAAGGAAGGAGGGTAGGGTGGGGGAGGTGTAACAAATGTCAAGGCTTACTGCACTGTTTTTTTACTGCCAGACCGCAAAGCCGCAAGATCGGCAACATTGTCAAAAAAGAGCAATGATCACGCAATTGGCGTGGGAACTAGGGCAATTGGCGTGGAAACTTCTGTTCTAGGGCACCTAGAAATAAAATGCATTTTGCCTATAGATGTTAGGAACCCCCTCACTTGACCCCAACAGGGTCCGACCAGTAATGGCGGCTAGAAAGGGTCACGCCGGCGAGGAGGGTCCTATCATTGACCGTAATGGCGGAGAAAGCCGTGCTACTTTGAAACGGCTAAGTCAGTTTGAGCAGAAACCTGGAACCCATAACTCCGGTTCTATTCAACCTAGAGGGCTCAGATTCGGTCACCATGTAGTCCTAGTTCAGGCAGGCTTGCATGGCAAATAGCAACCCTCTCATGGCAACAGAATGGAGTCAGGGTAATCACGCAATTGGCGTGGGAACTAGGGCCTCGGTCAAGTTCACGGCCAATTGGCATGGGAACTTCTGTTCTAGGGCACCTAGAAATAAAATTAATTTTGCCCATAGATGTTAGGAACCTGGCACTGTATACTGTAGAACACACATAATGTAAATGATACTGTACATGTAGAATAAATGCATAGTTTTATTTTTTTCGGGTTTATTACACAGTATACTGTACGGCCGGAACAAGGGCAAAAAAAAATGTAGACGTGGGGTTTTAAATCCGATTCAGCAATGTGCAGGCATTGTCACACAACGCGATATTATCCATCGAAATCCCGCCATTAGCCGTTTTCTTTTCTGAGGAAAAACAAAAAGAAAAGTTTTAATGTACAGTAATGGTCACCCCCTTAAAGAAGTACCCAGCCAGCCCCACCATTAATTTTCTCCTGTTCACATGCGCATGCGCCTAGCGTTCCACCAATTGTTACGTATCTGCAGTACTGTATAAGCCAATGATATTGCTTACAGGAGAATCGCTTGACTTTGGAATCGCACCGATATTTATACAGTATTGTCAAAATATAAAAAACACAGAAAATAATACGGCAACAATACTCACCATAGAATTTCCCATTCAACTGGCGCCGGCGCCGGCCCACTGCCAGTCCAGCTTTCTTGATCATCCACGTCGATAGTTTGCAGTGGGACTAGTCCACCTGTAGTCAGCTGGTGAGGCTGGAAATTGCTTAGGTACATGCAAGCTTCATCAAAACTGCACACGAAATCCGGCTCAGCCTCAGGCTCAGGTTCAGGGTTGTCACTGACGGCGGGACCGTCATTGGAAGCCGGTGCTGGTGCATTGCTTGGCAGCGACTGTTGTTTCTTAGTTGGTTTTAACACGACCCTTCGCCTTTTGCCGCCTTCATGATCATAGATACCGGAAAAATCCGGTGATACACACCAATACCCTCCAACAAATTGTGGCTCAATACGATAAAAACAGGGATCGCTACATAACCTTTTCCTTATTGCACGCTTCCACGTATGAGGAGTTGGCGAAAATTTGTAAAAGTCATAGTTTTCGATAAAATACTGATAAATTTGAACAACTGTTGCCATCTTATCCTCTGTTGCATTAATCGCGGCCCATATGAAGATACGCGTAACTTCTGTCGGGTTTTTGGAAAGCGGGCTGCACTTGAACACTCATGGCGAGCGGGTCTCTGGAGAATACTGTAACCGAAACTAGTCTTTGTCTTTCTTTAATATGAAAAGCCTAAATTGATACATTTTTGCAACCTCTTCCTTCAGTCTCAAGGCCAAGTTACAATGGCACACTGTGGTACAGTATCTTTTTTAAACGAAACACCTGCAAACCGACACATTACTGAAGCGCATGCGCATTACAATTCATGAATATCTGCCATCTGGCGGACACGCGAAGCATTGCAGCCTATTAAATCCGAACCATTATCAATAAACCATTCAACCGCGCGTCAGCCGGGCATGACCCGTGGCTGGGAACGCAAAATGAACGCGGCATGCGCCAGGTGAAGAGCGTCGCATTCCAGGAACAAGCCAGGTAAAAAACGGTGATTTGTTAGAATAAAAGCTGCCGCAACAGTGTGGTCCAAAAATAAGGGGAAATATGAATTAGCGTCCTCCCCATCTCAGCTTACCCCTATTTTCAATGAACCAGAATTCTCTCCGGTACTTATAGATCTTATGTGAGTGCATATCCATATGTTTTATTTATGATTAAAATCCTTCACCAAAGAGAAGCACACTGGATCTTTACCCTCAATACGTTACAGCCCAATGGACTGAATGTCGATTGGGATCTGAGATGTTTTTTATGACTGCATTTTTCAAAGTTTATTTAGACTTCGTATTTTTATAATGTGATGTTACTTACCTCGTAATAATTACTTCTGCTCTTTTTGCCCTCTTTCTTCCTTTTCTTTCCCCTCTTTCACCCCCTTCTTTCCCTCCCCCCCACCCCTCTCCCTTCCCTTTTCTTCTTCCCCCCCTCCTTTTTCCCAGTCCCCTCCCCTCTCCTCCCCTCCTCTCCCCCTTTCTCCTCCCTCCCCCCTTCCTCCTATTTTTCCTTCTTCCCCTCTCCGTTTCAGTTCCCACTTTCCCTGTTTCCATCTGGGTTTTTTGATACATTTAGATCATAGTCTATTAGTACAATACAATTATAAAGTACAAAACTGACAGATCATGTACATATAGACCCATTTTGCTTTTGCAACGTATATTTACTTTATTTGTTTTTATTACTTTTATTATGTTTATAATCAATGAGCATCACCTAGAGACTGTTTGAAATGTTCTTTAATATCAAATGAGAACAACATTAAATAATGTTGCTATGTGCCACTATGCAACTAGTCCAATAGATATGTTTTCCATTTGATGCCCACAGCTGTTATGATTTTAATTAACTCCCCGTTCGCGGGGTTTGTGCTTTAAATATGGGGCTTGCAGGCACCCTCCTTACTCCAAGACGAAGCGCCAGTGCGCGTGAAACGCGTAGAGGAGGAGGCTGTGCTGCAGCCTGCTGTTTCCATTGTGTGTCTTCAATAAAGCTTTGATGTTCAAATTTCGGACTTTGACGTCATTGGGTGTTCGTTGTCGCTCCAGATTCACCCTTCCTTTCCACATAATCTCTCTGCCGGATACACGCTGTAGGATTCACTGCTGAGGAATCGTTGGACCCAGGACGGAAGAGCTATAGTGGTCTCCACATATCCTCTCATTATCCTTCCAGCCCTGCACATTCAGTGCTTCATTCAGCGTTAGCCTAGGAGCGCATGACAGTCACACACCCCTATTCTATAAAGGTTATTATCTTTTGTAATTGTGTTTTTTCCTTTTTGCGCTTTCTTTTTGTTTTCAGGTTTCGTATTCACTCTGCTGATCACGGGAGAGTGAGAGCTGCAGAGAGAGACCACCTATTGTGAATGCAGGGGATCTTTTGAAACTGCGGGCATCTTTACCACTTTAACGTTCTCTCAGGGGTTGTAGAATTGGTACCATCTACTGCCAAACAATGGGACAAACGGGTATAAAGCCTGTTAGAATTCTCGAAATAACAAAAGGTCTACAGATGCTAAACTCCAATTATAGCGATGCACTCGCCACACTCCTGACAAAGGACATACTTGAAAACGAGAGGTAACTCTCAATGTATTACTTCCTGGTAAAATATTTTATAAATAAATAAATAAAATAAATAAAAAGCTGACGGTATCACGTTGCGAAACCGGTTGAGTGGGAGTCCTTTCACCATACGGAGCATTCTTGGAGAGGAGCTGCAGGCCGCGAGGTTGCTACCTAAAAAACAGATCTGACATCAGACACCCAGACCCGCGGAGACGCGATGGAGTAAAGGCTGGAGACAGAGATCTTATGGTGGCTGCAGGATGGTGAGCTGGTGTGCCAAGCTATCTCTTCAATACACTGTGATATGCCCGTTTTTTATTTATATATTGTAAGTGCGATTTTTACACTTAGAATAAAACCTTTTAAACCTGGTTGATCTATGCTATGTAGCTTTTTCCTCTCTTCATATTGGGGCTACATATTCTTGAGTACTGGAGCTGCTTCTCCCTCAATCCTTGCTGAGCTGACACTCGCCTTGGATAGACTGCCTAAAGCCTTGATTACACACTGCTGTTGTTATTCTTACAGTTTGTAAGTAGACCTTTCACAAGAGCCAAGATTGGAGCTGACATTTTTTTCACTTTGTATTTCTCCTGCACTTAAATTTTCTGTGCTTTTGTGTTTTTTTCCTCTATGCTCCCCCTGGAATCTGTGAATCTGCTGTTCCTAATGAACCATTTTCACAGCTCTGTAACTATCTCTATAACCCTGAAAAAAAACACACAGTAAAACAGATTGAAACAAAAACAAAATATAATGATCTAATGCTTAAAGATGGACAAACTTTCCATTTACAAACACACAGTCCCTGTAAGCTCAGAACCCAAATCCACCAAATCATATATATTTGTGTCAAAATGGAGTGCCACTGGCATTGTAACTTCATGTATAGAACAAAAGACAAAAAAGCTTAGTGCTACATCCAACTTCACAAATTATATGGTTAAATACTCTTCTGTTTATCTTCTTATAAGCATGGGTCCTTTAGTTCAATTCATTAGCCAAAGTATTTTAAGCCTACAATCACATCACAGTATGGCCCATCTGTAGGTCCTGACATGGCGTTACCTGCTAAAGCTCTCATAACCTCTCTAATAGGGGGAAAGCTACCTTAATAGAGTCGTAATTTATAGGTGTTTAGCAAGAACTACAATTAACAGGGGGAATGTGTGAGCTTGAATACTTTCAATCTAGTAGTATCTTCAATTGCATCTAAATATCCCCTCAAACCTCCCTCCAAATAAATTAGGGAGAGATACCTGTCATGAGAAAGGAGCACTCCTGAGGTGCCCTATGAGATATGCAAAGTATTTTTAAATTAGTCCAAACCAACACTTCCTAAAAAGATTTCCATACCAACTATATAGAGTTGATAAGCCTAGGGAACCTAGTGACTGAAATTGTGTACTAGTGTCAAACCCAACAGAACTAGAACTCATAACCACTGGCTTTTCTAGGCAACAAACCTATGAAGGACATCTACGGATTCACAAACATTTATTCATAGAAGTAATATATAGCATAGATCTTACTTAACCCAGATATTATATATGGAATAAATTTTAAGACAAGAAAAAGATTGGGAATACACTTTAAAAACAGGAATGATAAATTTGATATCCTGGATGACTAATTTGAAGTGCCTTAAAAATATATATTTCATAAATATTATTTGGAACTGTGAAAAGAGCAAAACAATACAATCAGATGTCACACAGGGCTTTCCCATGCACATACAACATTTAAAAAAAAAAAAGGCAAAAACTGCTGTGGTGAAGGATTATATTATTTCTATGATGTACCACTATTATGCATTAAATCATATTAGTTTAGTTCATGTGCATAGCTATCATTTAATAGTTTTTAGTAAATTACTGGATTACTCAGCAGATGGAGAACATAAAGTGATTGGTGGTCACAGTAAACCACCACATCAATTGTAAAATTCTAATTCCCATAATTAAAACAAATGAATCTGCAAATGCTGTATGGTAAGACTATTGAGAAAAGTCATTTAATTTGAGTATAATTATTTTATTATTCAACACCTGTCTGTATGCCAGCAGACTTTGATTTTAAATGTCCATTTAAATTTCCCTTTAATTATCTTGGCTTTGAAAACGGACATACTTCATATATTTTCCATTTTTCAGTGGTGTGGTGTAACCTTCCACAGCATGCCAGCCTTTTTCTCAGCATCAGGGCAATAAGGGTTTGTGGTTTGAAAAGCATCCAGCTCGCAATCTAGATTTATCCTGCACATACTGTAGTCGCAATGGCATTCAAATGCTTATCTGTAAATAGCATCTGTTTGTAAGGATCTCTCCAGGGGAAGATGTTAATAGAATGCCCTGTAAGATAATTTACCCTTTCTGAAGAAAAGGGGGGAAAAGATTCAAAGAATAAAGTAAAAGATAAAGTGTTGGCAAGAGCAGTTGTGATTTTGAACCTCAGTCATTATGATACAGTGTCTCCTCTTAAAACGATAACTTAACTATTGAGCAAATAAATGCCTGACCTATAGCAGTGATTAATTTCATTCAACTTTTTCTAGTTAATCATAAGACTTGGAGGTGCCCCGCACCTTGCTACAGGGATTGAAACTGCAAAAATTACTCAGAATAAAATGAAAGCACACCACCAAAAAACACCTTCCCTTCTCTGAAAAATGGTTGTTTCATAATTCAGTGTCTGATGCAGAGCTTTGCAAACTTAGTGCCAGATTCATCAACCTTTGGTGAAATTGTGTTATTAGCTTGTTATGTAAAAAAATGTAGGGATATATCAACAGTTGTACCATCGTAAAAAACATGCGATGTGTCATTTAAAATGTGCTTTATTTTCCCATAAATATGTTGCTGCTTTTAAAATGGCGGCAAATTTGCAGACTGCTCCTAAAATGGCGGAAACGTATAGCAAAACAATCGTATGTAGCAGAGTATTTAAACCAGTAATTTGCTGACACACGTTACCAGTGCTGTTGGGAGATACTAGTACAGAGAACACATTGACTACAGGGAGTTAGATGCTTGTTTGGTTACCGGTGCTAGTAGTTACAGTGGTGTCCTGTGCTTTTTGTTGTCTGTCTGTGTTGGTGCATGTCTGTGTGATTTTTGCTATACTTTGAACTTGCGTTTTGTCTGTGTTTTCATATTTGCTGTGTGACTGTTAAGTAGTGTTTAACAATAAATAATAAATATAACTTTATTTATATAGTGCTTTAAACTCAATGGGACTCAAAACACATCACAGTTGCAAAAAGAGAAAAAGAAGAACATTTAAGGTTAAGAGACCAAACACAAGCAAAGATGCAATAAAGTATGGGACGGTACTGTAGCTATTAAAATCTGGGCAGGTTTTGGTTAATTAATTAAATGCTTTTGTAAACAGGTAGGTATTGAGCCTGTTTTAATAGATTTCTAGAGAGAGGGCATCTCGAACCGTACGAGGCACACTGTTCCAAGGAGTGGGAGCAGCGTGATTAAAAGCTCGGGCTCCAAAGGAAGTCAAGAATATAATAGGTGTGTGTGCCTGCATGTGCGTGTGCCTGTGTTTTGCTTGTGCCTGAGTATGCTTGTGGCTGTGTATGCGTAGGCCGTGTGTGTCTGTGTGTAGGCGGTGTGTGTTCCGGCATGTGTGTGTGCCTGGGGGTAGGTGGTGTGTGTGCCTGCATGTGTGTGTGTGTTCCTGTGTGTGTGTGTGTGTGTGCATGTGTGCCCGTTTACCTGCGTGTGTGCCTGTATGTGTCCCTCCGTGTGGCTGCATGCGTGCCTGCGTGGGTGCACATGTGCCTGTGTGTGCACGTGTGTCTGCCTGTGTGTAGGTGTTGTGTGTGCCAACATGTGTCTGTGTGCGTGCCTGTGTGTGTGTGCCTGCGTGTGTGTGTGCGCCTGTGTGTGTGCCTGTTTGTAGGCCGGTGTGTGTGTGTATGTGTGAGTGTAGGCCAGGAAGGTCTTTTAAAAGATTATATAGGCCCACAGTAATTGGAGCTCTGATCTCCCAATCCCAAAACTCCTGGGGGACCACAATAGGGGATACCTTGTGTATTATTTTAGTCACATGGAGGATAATCTCTTCTCACAACCTATGATGTTAATAGTATTCCCATTTGAGGGCAGGGCTAACGTTGCCCAACAGTTTCTAACAGTCTTGTTCAGAACACTTGACTTCTGTCCCAAACTGGCTTGGATGCAATTTGTTTACTGGCTACTATGTTATATTCAACATATTTTGGTAATCCACGCTTTGCTAACCTCACAAATCAGTCTGTTTATCATTAAAACTACTATATGCTCTCAAAGTATGGAATTACCCACCACAAGCTATTGGTTCTCATTCGGTTGATGTTAATGCTCTCTTTTGTGTAGCGGTGCTTCCCCCACCCTATGGGAGATCTCCCTACTATATGGTGTGGTGTGGTGCATATCTGCTGGCTTGCAGGGGATCTGAGTCTCCTGCGGTGTTGTGGAGGATAACAGGACAGGCTTCTGGTTAGTAATTGATTCTTTCTCACGGTGACAGCACCTCCACCTCTTACAGGCTCTAGGGATGTGGAGACAATCCCTGCAGGAGAACTTACTTCCCCTCCCCCTGATAGATTGTAGTCTCAGGCAGGAAGACATCTTTGAACAGGATCACTTTATTTAGTACACTGGCAGATGGAACAGCATACACAGCATACTTCACTTTGTGGGGCTTCACACTTAGGACGTACCCTGGACCTACACTCTAGGCCAAGGGGCCCTGAAGCAGTCCTTGCTCTTCCCTTACTCCCTGGTGGAGTAAGGGGTATAGGCTCCAATCCACTCCCCTATGGGAGGGAGTACAACTTGGCAGAGCCCTGCACAATTGATTGGGTAGACCAAACTCTCTCAAGGAGGTAGAGGCACTGACTCAATTTAGCAGTTCAGCCCCTTAAGTACAAGGGAACTAGGTACCAGGTCTGAATCCAGTGATTGGACACACACAGACCTAGTCCCACCGCCTCCACTGTCAATCAAGAAGCTGCTGTGAGTGTGGAAAACCCATGATAACTCCTGGCAGCCTGCTCTTACCAGGACTTACTGCCAAAAGGGGGCATACTGGTAGATAAGGAAACCAACCCTGGCTACATTTTTAACACAGATTTTCACAGAAAATTGATAGTACCAACACTATTTACTTTTTTATTCTGTCTAAATGACAATAAAGATAACATTTATTGCAAAAAGGTTGAATTAGCCACAAAAGAGGCACAGACATCTCAGTAATATTAACAAATTGAAGGGTCTGGTAATATTTCTCCAGAAGGCTCACATATGCAAGAAACATTCAGGACTTCTCAAAATTTGCAGGGGATATAACACGCATCAGCAAATGACAAAACCAAGGGCATTGCCATCTTAATCCATTAATCTCTGCCTTAATAAATGCAATCTTGTATAAAGAGCCCAATTTAAGTGATAAGGGCGCTCAATGCTTGATCCCTTGGATATAGGAATGATTGCAATAAGCAAATAATACAGGACACCTACAAGCTCATATTGAACCCCCAAAATAACCACAACATATATATAAGCATATAAGTGTCACAGAGCATGGCAATATATATTTAAAACCAGAGACAGAACATGAAACACAGACAGAGCTCAGTGCACATCCAATGAAACTTATACACGGTACATTGCCTAAATATATATGTATAGATATCTTTTGAATAAAATGGTCTTTTAGTTTAACTCTTTGGCCGAAGTGTTGTAAGCCCTTGAGCCACTACACGGCAGACCACATCTCAAGGGTACCTAACACTAATATAAATTCTTAATAACCTGTGCATTACCAGGAAGAATGATTTATAATAAATCTGTCAAAATTAGTTGCATAGTTCTAAGTCTGATTGAAGCTCTTATTAACCTGTACATTACCAGGAAAAGCACTCTGTATTAGATGTGTCACAATCAAACTGCAAGCAAGCAAGTTCCCCTGAGAGTGAGAGATGCAAATGGAGTGAGCATTTAAACATTTAAAAGTGGGAGGGGGTGAGCTTCAAACTAGATAGGAGGAGCCACCCTCCAATCAGCTAAGACCAGCTGAACAAGAATTGCAAAACATACAGGACACCTACAAGCTCCTATTGAACCTCCAAAATAACCACAACATATATATAAGCATAGAAGTGTCACAGAGGAGTGCTACTGAGCATGGCAATATATATTTAAAACCAGAGATAGAACATAAAACACAGACAGAGCTCAATGCACATCCAATTAAATTTAAACACGGTACAGTGCCTAAATATATATGTATAGATATGTTTTGAATAAAATGGTCTTTTAGTTTAACTCTTTGGCCAAAGTGTTGTAAGCCCTTGAGCCACTACACGGCAGACCACATCTCAAGGGTACCTAACACTAATATAAATTCTTAATAACCTGTGCATTACCAGGAAGAATGATTTATAATAAATCTGTCAAAATGAGTTGCATAGTTCTAAGTCTGACTGAAGCTCTTATTAACCTGTACATTACCAGGAAAAGCACACTTTATTAGATTTGTCACAATCAAACTGCAAGCAAGCAATTCCCCTGAGAGTGGGAGATGCAATGGAGTGAGGTTTTAATCATTTAAAAGTGGGAGGGGGTGAGCTTCAAACTAGGTAGGAGGAGCCACCCTCCAATCAGCTAAGTCGAGCTGAACAAGAATTGCAAAACATACAGGACACTTACAAGCTCATATTGAACCCCCAAAATAACCACAACATATATATAAGCATATAAGTGTCACAGAGGAGTGCTACTGAGCATGGCAAAATATTCAAATATATATTTAAAACCAGAGACAGAACATGAAACACAGACAGAGATCAGTGCACTTAGAACTATGCAACTAATTTTGACAGATTTACACTCAGGGGGTACGGAGTTTCAGACAGCTCCTCAAGGTCTATAGATTATCAGCAGCTGGTTCCAAAAAATGCCTCAACGTGTTTCGTCCAAATGGACTTCTTCAAGGGCCTTTGTAATGTCCTGCTATCCTTTTCCTTATTTATACATTCAAAATTCGGCTCCGTACCCCCTCAGTGTGGTATCCCCGGGTGCATGGCCAGCACTAGGTTTTACTGAGAGTGGGGTTACATGTGTTTTGGACTACCTTAGGCTGTTTATGATTTCAGCTCTGTAAGTGCTTTTTTTTATTCATTCTAAAGTTTTTTCTACCTCTTCCTCCATCCTTTTCCTCTTTTTTTGCCTGGGATTTTTCCTGTGATTCCAGAAGACATCAAAAGTTGGTTACTTTAACAACCTATAGGCGTACTATTAGTACACACAATGTGAGTTGATATACTATATAGCTATAGAATATATCAATATATACAGTATTACACTATGTGTGTCTATTTCTCTATAGCCTCATAATATCCTGCTGCCCGTGAGCCTGGGAGATATTGGGAATATCCTGTCGTCAGAGATTATATGAACAAAGAGAGAAAGAAAAATGGAGCACTATATCCAAAACTGGCTGAGCCAGGATAAAAAACAAGGATGTGTTCCCATGATAAAAATTAAAGCTTATTTTAATGGATGAAGAACGAAAAAACAACCACACCAACGCGTTTCGGACTAGCAAAAGTCCTTTCTCACCTTGAGAACCATACAACATACAACATATCTTTCATATACGTCATAGATTATACAAGAAGTATCCTGACATCAGACGTTCTTCAACAACAGTTTGGTTTAACTGATTAACCGAGATGCCTATTTTACCTTACTAAATGTGAGTGCATTACCATCTCTATCTATATCGAATACACACAGAATTACACTATTGTGTTCTTTTTCTTTTATTTCCATATTATCTGGATGTGAGTGCGCATTGGATCCTCCTACTCTACGCCCTCCCCAGTGGTTGAAGAACCCACCTATCACCCTTTGCTGCACCCATCAACTTCTCTACATCTTTAATTGGGACTATAAGTATCCTATTTATATTCACAGTATATTTTTTTGCGCTCGTTTTCTTTCTTCTTCATTCACCAAATAAGTATACATGGGGAGGATGTTGATCCAGGGAGTATTCTGATTGTCATATTTGGAGTCAGGAAGGAATTTAATTTTCCCCTTATGAGAACAATGGCTAATGTTTCACAGCTGATTTTTTGTTTGCCTTCCTCTTGATCAAAATACTGTACCACGCGGTGACGTCACAGCCGATGGTCTGCTAGTGGAAGAGCTCCCGGCGCCCTCACCAATACAGACATCAGAATAAGCTTATCCCACACCTCAAAAACCCTGAAAATCGTCCCCACACCGAGAACAAACACTGGAGAGATGGCAGGGAAGCCGCAGAGAAAGAGCCAATGCCCCGTCACCAAGTTCTTCCCTCCGGCCCAACGCCTAGCTGAGATCAACCCCGAGGAGCAAGATGGCGCCGGTGAAGAACCAGAACACGAGGTGCGCAGCGGCCGACAGAGCCCGACTGACTCAGATCCCCCCGTCTTAAATAAAGATTTTTTTGACGCTTTAATTATTAAAATGAGGAGAGGAGTTCAGGAGGACACGGAAAAGGCCCTCCAAACCATCCGAGCAGAAGTGGAAGCACTGACGGAGCGGACAGAAGATCTTGGAAGTAAAGATGGAGGTAGTCTCAAACGAGCAGGCTGAGACTCACGAAGAGGTTCTGAGATGCGGAGATGCGATCCGACACATACAAGACAAACTAGAGGATATGGAGAACAGGGAACGGAGGCAGAACATCCGCCTCAAAAATATCCCTGAAACTATCACCCACGAAGAACTCCAACCATACCTCCGCAGACTTTTCCTGCAGCTCGTCCCTGATCTATCAGATCACGACCTACACACAGACCGTGCCCACAGAGCCCCGGCCCAGAAATCATCGGACCCAAACCGGCACAGAGAACCCCTGAAGGCGCTAAGGACTTTCTGAAAGCGCTGGGGATCCCTCTCCCACCGCAGAAGAGCAACCGCCTCAGCACTGAGGAGACGCCGGAGATGACCCCCCAAGAAGTCCCCCGAACATCGGAGAGACTAGCGAGTCAGCGTCTCCGGTGAACCCTGAGGATCCAGCCAACTGCAAGACCCATGAAAACCACAAGAGGCCCCCACAGTCATCCTACACTGAACCAGAGGCCCTAAAGACATCAGCAAATACCCAACACAAGAACCCTCAATGAATAAAACAACCCTTTGGCCACGAGGTCCCCTAGATTACACCCCACGAAACTATCCCCCCCTTCCCGACCCCCCCCCAGCCCCTCTTTCACCCCTCACCACCCCCCCTCTTCTCCTCCCTTTCCCCCACCACTCTTCCCCCCTTCCCCCCCCCCCCGCCGCCATCTCCTTATAACCCACCCATACCCCCCTTCCCCCCCCCTAGCCCCCCCCTCCCCACCCCCCTATACGCTAAATGTCCACTTACCTTTTCCGCCCCCCCCCTGAGTCCGAGGGGAACCGAGGCTCCTCCCGCGGTGTCTCGGACAGCAGCGGGAAGAAACAGCATCCGCAATGATCCCTGCGGGGCGAGTCCCTCTCGCGTCACTCACGCGTCCCGGGGCTGCATCTATGGAGACCCAAGCTCCGGAGACGCGGTCCGGCTGCTGCACACCTCCACAAGCACGTCCGGTCGGCGTTCCTGATGGACAAGAGGTGCACCGGATCCCCAACCTAAAGATTCCCGTGAATCAAGTCAGCAGAACCAGAGACTTCATCTATGGACACTGCATCCCGTGATCCGCTCCCAGAGGCATCCCCCCCCCCCCCTCCCGCAAGTGGCAGGTTGTATGAACAGAAATCTCCCCCCCCCCCCCCCCCTCTCTCTCCTTCTCTCCCTACGATAAAAGTGATGTACCCGGATATCCCCCATGGAATCCCTATTACCCCAGTCTACCGCGACCCCCCCCGAGCCACACCCCCCCCCCTCTCCCCGCCAAAACAAAGATGTATACCTTCAAGGTCTTGTCTCAATTGTGCACCTCTACTGAAGCTCTCCCCCAGATCTATATGGCTCCCAACTGAACCCACAATTGTATGGTCCCAATTTGAACCACCCGGTCCCCCCTCCACCCCCTCCCCTCTTCACCCCATATATACACCCCCCCCCCCCCCTGAACTGGCCCGGACTAGCACTAGACACTATAGCTCTCCCCACAGCAGTAGACATACTATAAAAATCTCAGTAAGCTACAACTATACACCCCCTACCATCGCCCCGACCCAAAACTAAGACCCCCTCGGAGGCTAACCCCAAACAATAGAAAAGGACATACATAATATGTCCCCCCTTCCCCCCCTCCCCTCCTACCCCCCCCCCTCAATATCCAGACTAAACACCATGTAAGATACCCCCCCAAATCTCCCTCCCGCCCCCCTCCCCGTCGCGGATAGCTCTCCCCCCCCCCCTCACCTGCCCCCCTCCCACCTGCCCCCCTCCCACCATAAACGAAGACCTATACTATGTTTATCCAGCTTGTATAGATATATGCCAATATATGAACAACTACTGATTGAATAGAAGAAAATTACATTCTGTAAGAGATTCCTCGGCCTAGGTTTGAGATTCCTCCCGAATGCACTGTTTAAATCCCCTGTTAAGTACACGAACAATGTATGCTCCCCCCCCTGCCCCAGGGCGCCCCCCCCCCCACCTATCTCCCCCCTCCCCCCCCCCAGAGGAGAAATGTTTTATGTCGAACCAACATGTATTGTTATATACCAATGTTTGAATGTGTATATAATGAGCAGCTGATAATAGTAATGTACAAGGGAAACCTTGGCCTAGGATTGGGACCCCCCCCCAGAGAGCAAGGTTTAAACTCGCTGCTAAATGTATGTATACTATATGCTCCCCCCCTCCCCCCAGAGGAGAAATGTCTTATGTCAACCCAACCTATACTGCTATATACCACCGTCTGATCGTATATCCTATGAGCAGTTGATACTAGCAAAGTACAAGAGAAATCTTGGACTGGGAGGAGGACTCCCCCCGAGAGCATTGTTTAATCTAGATGCTAATTATGTGTATACTATATGCTCCCATCCTCCCCCCCCCCTCTCCCTAACTCTTCCCCACTCCCCCCCCCTACCCCGTGTACCCCTGCCCTCTACCCCCCCCCCCTCCCCCCCCCTCCCCCCCCTCCCCCCCTATCCCCTCCCTCCCATCCCCTCACCCCCCCCCTTCCCCCCCCCTCCTCCCACCTCCCTCCCCCCCCCTCCCCTCCCCCCCCTCCCCCCCTCCCCCCCACCCCTACCCCTACCTCCCTCCCCCCCCCCACCCCTCCCTCCCCCCTCCCTCCTCCCCCCCTCCTCCCCACCCCTACCCTCACCGCCCTTCCCCCCTCCCCCCTCCCCACCCCCTCCGCCCTCCCCCCCTTCCCCCCCCCCCTCCCCCCCCACCCCTACCCCTACTGCCCTTCCCCCCTCCCCCCCCCACCCCTCCCTCCCCCCAACCCTCCCCCCAACCCTCCCCCCCCCCTCTCCCCCCCCTCCCTTACCCCCCCTTGCCCCCCCCCCATCCACCCCCCCACCCCTCACCCTTCCCCAACAATGTTTACTAAAGATGTAAAAGATTGTCTATGGCCCAAACCAAAGGAGAGTAAGGCCTCCATAAGCCAGAGGTGCCCTCCCCTACAAGGGACCCCCCCCCCATAAGCAATGAGGTGGGGGTGCTGGACCCTTCTTTCTGGCTACGGTCCGTGAGTGACGCCCCGAAAGTTCTCCCAGGGGTTTTTATTCCCCATTCCCTTGACATCAAAATGTCAAGAGGAACCTTTTTCGGGCTCCAAGACAGCCCATTCTCTTTCTTGTCCTCTTGTGTCCTCCCCCCCCCCCCACCTCTCCCCCACCACCCCACCCTCCCCCCGTCGACCTCCACCCAATTCCCCTTGTGGGACCACTAAAGACTACCCCCCACAGGCCCAAACAGACGCACGAACCAACCCTGACATGGGAACAATTCAGGGACAGGGGCTTACCCCTAAGACCCCCCCCCCACACTGATGGCATCGATCAAAATTATTTCCCTGAACGTCAAAGGCCTTAATTCGGTTCGCAAACGCAAACTAGCCCTTCAAGAATTTAAAAAAACTAAAGGGGATATAATTTGTATCCAAGAAACCCATTATAACAATGTAGACCCGCCAAACACATTTAAACACGTATACCCCCAGGCGTTTTTCGCTTCCTCCCCCAGCAAGAAAAGAGGGGTGGCCGTCCTGATTAAAAACAACATCCCATTTGCCCTGACGACAGTAACTAAGGACCCCGAGGGACGGTACATACTCCTCCAAGGTACGCTTTCAGGCTCCCCCTTAGCCATCCTAAATATTTACGCCCCAAACGCCAACCAAACCCAATTCCTACAGAACCTCCTTAGCACCCTCGACCAACCGACGCTCTCTTCCCTTCTCCTAGTCGGAGACGTAAATATGGTACTTAACCCAGCCCAAGACAGATCAGGCCAAACTACTGCCCCATATTCCATCCAACTACAGACAAAAGCCCAAAAATTTCAAGATATCCTCGGGGAGTACTCTCTGACGGATATTTGGCGAGCCCAGCACGTGGGTCAGCGAGACTACTCTTTCTACTCAACCCCCCATCAGTCTTACTCGAGGATCGACTATTTTCTGGGCACCAATAATGTACTCCAGGCGTCCTCCCACTCCGAAATAGGCCCAATAACGTGGTCCGACCATGCCCCTATCGTACTCACCCTCTCTCTGCCTTTCGTCAAGTCCTTAACATACAATTGGAAACTCGACGACTCGCTTCTCAACGACCCACTAGTAGTCAAAACAGTGAAACAAAAACTGTTCACCTTCTTCCAAATAAACAAAGGTTCAGTGCCCTCAGCAGCAACTCTGTGGGAGGCCCACAAAGCCACTATCAGAGGGGAACTTATATCAATAGCCTCCTACAAGAGGAAACTTAAACAGAGAGCCCAGAAGGAACTCACAGATAAAATCCTAGCGCTAGAGCACTCACACAAACAATCCCTATCAAAAAAGGTGTTCAGAACACTTGAGAAAGCGAGATCCGACCTAAAAGTGTTGCAACTTGACGAGGTAGAGAGAGCCCTGAAATGGACCAAACAGCGGTTCTACGATAGGGGCAACAAAGCGGACAAACTTCTGGCCTCCAAATTAAGAGGCTTGAGGACAAAGTCCCAGATCACAAAGATCAGAACTAAAAGCGGCCTAGTCTCCTATAACGAGAAGGACATCGCGAATGAGTTCGCAGAGTTCTACACAGATCTATACAATCTCCACCCAACTAGCATGCCAAAAGATATCGCCAAAAATACATCCGACTATCTATCCAAATGCAACCTCCCATCCCTCACTCAAGAAGAACTTGAGTTCTTAAACAAGAAAATAACTCTAGAGGAACTAAAAAAAGCGATATCCTCACTTAAATTAGCTAAAACACCCGGACCCGACGGATTTTCCAACGGGTACTATAAAAAATTTGTAGGCCCCCTGTCCCCCCACCTCCTAGAAATGTACAACTCCTTTATGCAAGACCAACAGATCCCAGACACTATGTCAGCAGCCAATCTGGCTATTATTCATAAAGAGGGTAGAGACCCCCTTCAATGCGCCAGCTACCGCCCAATATCCCTCCTAAACTCTGACCTCAAACTTTTCAGCAAAATCCTAGCAAACAGGCTGAATCCTATTCTCCCAAGGCTAATTCATATAGACCAGGTGGGATTTGTGTCAGGAAGACAGGCCTCTGACAACACCCGCAAAATTATTGATATTATAGACCACGTGCACCTCAAACAATCCCAGGCCCTGATACTAAGTCTCGACGCGGAGAAGGCCTTTGACCGCATCAGATGGTCCTATCTAGACCAAACGATGCGCCAATTCGGCTTCTCCGGACCATTTCTTACCGGCGTCCAGGCCCTCTATACTAATCCAACAGCCCTACTAAAACTCCCAGGAGGCCGCTCCAACCCAATAAAAATTCAAAACGGCACCAGACAAGGCTGCCCCCTCTCCCCTTTACTATTTGCCCTATCCATAGAGCCCCTGGCCGCCCGAATTCGAACTGAACCCACTATTAAAGGTATCCCAATCGGAGACAGGGAATACAAAATATCCCTGTTCGCCGACGACATAATTCTCACTCTGTCAGACCCCCTCACCTCCCTCCCTAACTTAGAAAAACTCCTTGACGAATTGGGCCAACTATCAGACTATAAAGTCAATACTGACAAGTCAGAGGCGCTTAGCATCTCCCTCCCGAACCCCGTATGGTCAGCCCTACAACAGAAATTTAAATATAAATGGAACACCTCCCACATCAAGTACCTCGGAATCAAAATAGCAAGTTCATATAACTCGCTGTATCAAATTAACTACCCCCCCCTCTTCCGCCAGATCTTAAAAGATCTTGAGTCCTGGCTATCCCACCAGATCTCCTGGTTCGGAAGGATAGTATCCACCAAAATGAACATCCTACCCCGCCTGCTCTACTTTTTTCAGACCCTCCCCGTCCCTGTTCCACTAGCAGAACTAAGGAACATCCAGGCCCATATATTAAAATTTATATGGCAACAACGTAGAGCCAGGGTCCCACGATCGGTCCTATTAGCCTCGAGGTCGAGAGGTGGTCTGGGGGCCCCGGACATACTCCGATACTACCTTTCGGCCCAACTGAGGCAGGCGGTAGTATGGAACAGCTCCCCCGACACCAATTGCTGGCTGGAAATCGAGACACACCACGCTTTCCCGAACCCCCTCCCGACCCTACTGTGGTCCCCAGCTCTCAAAAACAGGAAATCGTTGAGACTTGGACTCGGGGCAATGAGATGCACGAGGTCGACATGGTTAAAAACCAAAGGGAAATATGGCCTAGCTTCAACCCCCTCTCAACTGACCCCCATATTCGGGAACCCGGACTTCCCACCCGGATGCGCCCGATTCCAATTCAGCCAATTTCAAGGCTTAAACATCAGAGTGGTTGCGGATTTGCTGGAAAAAGATGAGGCCATGTCCCTCCCAGAATTAAGAACCTCATTCACGTCCCCCAACTTGCCCATTTTCCAATACCTCCAGATCCGACATTTCCTAAGAACCCAATCCCCTACTCTCAAGTTCCCGCCGCGTTCTAGATTCGAGACCCTCTGCCTCAAAGGCAAATACCAAAAGGGCCTCATATCAGAAATTTATAAAACGCTCGAAGCATCTCAGCCCCCCCCTAACCATCAATACATGCAGAAATGGAATGAAGACCTAAACACCAACTTGGACCTTGAGGATTGGGAGGATATTTGGGAGGCAGCCACCAAAACCTCAATTTGTTCCGTCACGAAAGAAAACATCTATAAAATATTATTCCACTGGTACCTGACCCCGAGTAGACTGAGCCAAATCTACCCAGGCACTTCAGACGAATGCTGGAGAGGTTGTGGTCAAAGGGGGGACATGCCCCATATTTGGTGGACATGTCCGGAGATCCAAAGATTCTGGTCCCGGATCCAGGGCCTCCTGACCGAGACCCTGGATATAGAAATACCCCTGGACCCGCTGACCTACGTGCTGGGAAAACCAATTGACGACCTTCCTGCCCCGGCGGCCAGACTCGCGGCAGCAATACTGACAGCTGCGAGATGCTGTATCGCGGCGGCATGGAAGAAAATTAAAGCCCCCTCTAGAAGAACCGTGATTTCCAGAATAGACGGAATTATGAACATGGAAAAACTGACGGCAATGTTAAAGCAAAAAACCCCACAATTCTATTCTACCTGGGAACCCTGGATAGGGCTTCCAACCCCCACATAAACCCCTCAGCTACCCCCCTCCCCCCCCCCCCCCCCTACGGCCGACGAATCCTAACCCCTCCCCCCCCCCTCTTTCTCCAAAGTCGTTCCCAACTATCCACCTTTCCTTCGTCTCCCCCTCTCTTTTTCACTATTGAAAGCAGGAAAAAGGGTTTATTGAGTGTCATTTTCCCCTTCTATGCCATGTACATGCACTGCGCCGTATTTACAAGTTGGCCTGCGAGCCAGTATCGATACTATGTACCCTCGTGATGTATGACACCAATAAAGGAAAAATATTTACAAAAAAAAAAAAAAAAAATACTGTACCACACCCAACCTTGTTGTCTCCCTACCCTTCCCTGTACTTACTCATAGGTGATAACCTCCTACCTGCACCACCCTCCTACCTCCTCGTAAACTTCTACAGTACAGTATAGTATATCACAGCCACACTGTTAATACAAAAAGTGACTACTCTAATCTATAATACCGTGTACAATAATGTATGTACCCGAAACACTCGCTTGAATTCCCAGCATTTTACATCTAAAATTGTTTACCGTAGAATTTGCATGCAAAACAATGTTTCATGAATTTACCAACCCTGAGCCCCTTCTGCAATTACATTTCTCCTATCAGTCAGATTAATTTGAAGGTTTACAGTGAACACTTACTGTATTTTGTACAACAGATCACAAATTTGAGACACCCTTACGTACAACACAAACATAATTTAGCTAACCATATTTATTATTTGTATCACCTGACAAGCAATATATTAAAAACATAGAAAATAAAAATCTTCTTAAAAATGTTTAATGATATTATATACAGATTAACATGATCATGGACAGGGCTGTATAGATGGTTTTGATTTGAAATGTACTGTAATTTCCCTTGGCACAAAAGGGTTGAAGTGATGAAAAACTGTTTTTAAGTTTGCTCTCATAATGACAAACATGAAATATTAAAAGGTTAATACACCATTTTTATACAATTGCCCAAGGCTGGCTTGTTATAGGATTATTCTATTTTTGTGTTGAGATTTGTCACAACAATGCTACAATCTATTGTTTAATTTTGGAGTGAACTGTCTAATAATTTAGTAAATATTGGGATGAATGGCACTGCATTTGTTTCAGTGCTTTGAACAGTACAGTAGTTTCTTTTTCTGTGCAGCTTCTTTTAATGAAATATGAAATTAATGTATTGTGTTGTGTTGTTATGTTTGTGTACTTAGGGCTAGCATGGAGAGTAAGTTAGGGTGCTACTGAAAGTAGAAATGGCTGAATAAGGCTGCGCTTATAGTGCCAGCGACGGCGACCGTGACTCGACGTCAAAACAAATGCATTGCCGCCATCGTGTGCGCTTACAGTAAGCTATACTTTACTATATACTATATTCCAAGCGGCTTGGTCGCGATCGCTGGAAGTCATCTGTATTTGATTTTCCAGTGGTCGCAGCCTGACGTCGCTGTCGTGTCGCCGGCACTATAAGCGTAGCCTTAGGCTGCGCTTATAGTGCCGGCGACAGTGACGCGACGTCGCTTCAAAACAAATGCATTGAATCTGTAGCAAGCGCTTATAGTAGGGGCGGCGGCGACGGAGCGACGAAGAGACATGAATCTCTGTAGTCAGTAGAATTTGATTTTTATGGAGACGGTCTCCTCATGTGACAGGCTGTACCCAATCA